>NC_035446.2:159198877-159498877 GCF_002127325.2 Helianthus annuus | reverse complement strand
AACTTTGTGAAAGCCAAAAAGATTTTATTTCTACTTTATTTTCGATCGTACGATGTTGGAGCTCGAGTCTTCGTTGCCTGAAACCTGAACGAAAACCGAATTGACTAAATCTTCATAAACGGTCGAAATTTGCATGTTTTGAAAGTTAGAAATTGAAATTGATAAATCTGTAAAACTTTCAAATTGTCGGACGGTGTTTGATTTGTGACATGGTCATCTGTGTGTCATTGGTTTATGCTAACTATTCCAAGCAGTTGTTCTCATTACGCGTTTAGATTTCTTGCATGTACAGATTCTAAAGGCTAGGAGAACATGGTCGATGACAAGCTTTGGAATGAAGACACGACGAGAAGGCGCTCAAAAGATGAAGATGATCGAGTTGCCGCTGGCCATCATCAACACCACAGGGATCTCACTTCATAAAGATCAAGTCATTCACGAGCATAACTCAAGGGGGAGCTTATGCCAAGGGGGAGTTTGTCAACACACTTCCTACATGATACGGGTAGTTTGTTGATACACTCTCTGCTTTCAAGACGTGAAGACTTTGAAGATCCTCCGACTTTGAAGACTTGAAAGGACATCAGAGTTTTGAGAACTCGAAGACCAAAGACCATCGAAGTTCGAGACGAGTCTACAACTATAGAAGATAAAGACAAAGCTACAGCCAAGGGGGAGTTTGTTGGTGCACTTGTGTCTGTACTTTGTCTGTATTCGGTCACGATGTAAACGATGTCCTTGTCAGTCTTGTAAGTTGACCAAGTCAACCATCCTCCGGTTTGACTTGGACAACAGTTTGTATATGTTGAAGGATGTTCTGTGTCGAAGGATAGCTCATCGAAGGATATTGTAGATCCTTCGATGGCATCGAAAGATAGGCTTCGAATGATAGACCTTGAAAGGTGATCTTTCGAGGTCCCTGCTGATCCTTCGAATGCTTTGTCATCGATAGATGATCCTTCGGACCATCTATCGGATCCTTCGGACCAGACATCATGGGCTGGGTATAAATACCCATGCAGTGTGTTGAGTTTCAGTAGACTTGTTAGATAGATGCACACACCGAAAGAGAGAGAGTTCTTAAGAGCATTCTGTCCAGAAAACACACACACATATTTGAGAGTTTGCAAGTTATATTTGTAAACATTGTGCTTGTAACCGAAACCTTCATACGTATTAATACATTGGTGTTAATCGGTGAAACCTTTGTGTTGTGTTTATACTTGCTTCATCCCGGTTTGCTTGCTAGCTTGGATTCCGCACTCGCTAGTGAGTTTGTATAACAAGGTTTAGGTTCGTCATCCTTCGACAAGGGACCTACACATGATGTACACACGGAAAAATTCTATCCAAGATACTAAAATATGTTACCTGACCGACATAACTTCCACTAAAGCTTTCAAACAATCTCTAAAAAGTTGGAAGGTACCCAAAACATTTATATATATATGGAAAGAACAACAAATGAAACTGATTTATAGTGGCCTTTGCTCTTGCATTTTCAAAAAGCCTAGCCAGCTTTGCACATTGTGTGGGGTTGAAATTTCACATATTGTGTTCTTACCAACCCAAAAGGTATTCTCACTTCATCCATGTGTTATTACACACCACAACTTCAAACAAAATCCACCACCGTATTCAAGCCATTTTAGCTTGTGGAACATCTTCACACTTCGCGATGTGTTTAAAAGTGAAGAGGATTTTGTTTTGGAAAGAGAAATGTGGTTGTTTTAGCACATATGTGACCAAATGAGAATACCAATTATGTAGTTGAGGGGGCTTAAAATATGGCAATTTCACCTCCACAAAGAGCGCAGAGCTCACTCTTTGTTTTTGAAAAGAGTTAATTACTGTTTTCGTCCCTATGGTTTGTCAAAAATCACCATTTCAGTCCATTAGTTTAAAAATTGCGATTTCAGTCCCTGTGGTTTCACTTTCGTAACTATTTCAGTCCACCTTGTAACCATTTCAGTCTCTGTACTTAGCAGAATAATGGACTGAAATGGTTACAAAAGTGAAACCACAGGGACTGAAATGGTTACGAAAGTGAAACCACAGGGACTGAAATCACAATTTTTAAACTAATGGACTGAAATAGTGATTTTTGACAAACCACAGGGATGAAAACAGTAATTAACTCTTTTGAAAATCTTTGAACAATGCTTGGAGAAGTGATTGAACAATATATATGGAAAGAATAACAAATGAAAGTGATTTATCCGTGGCCTATGCTCTTGCATTTTCAAAAAACCTAGCAAGCTTTGCACCTTGTGTGGGGTTGAAATTTCACACATGATGTTCTTACCAACCCAAAAGGTATTCCCACTTCGTCTATGTGTTACTGCACATCATAACTTCAAACAAAATCCACCACCATATTCAAACACATTCCAGCTTGTGGAACATCTTCACACTTCGTGATGTGTTCAAAAGTGATAAGGATTTTGGTCAGGAAAGAGAAATGTGGTTGTTTTAGCACATATGTGACAAAATAAGAATACCAATTATGTAGTTGAGGGGGATTAAAATTTAGCAATTTCACCCCCACAAAGAGTGCAGAGCTCACTATGTGTTTTTGAAAATCTTTGAACAATGCTTGGAGAAGTGATTGAACAATATATATGGAAATACATAACAAATGGAAGTGATTTATCAGTGGCCTTTGCTCTAGCATTTTCAAATAGCCTAGTGAGCTTTGCACCTTGTGTGGGGTTGAAATTTCACATATTGTGTTCTTACCAACCCAAAAGGTATTCTCACTTCATCTATGTGTTACTGCACATCACAACTTCAAACAAAATCCACCACCATATTCAAACACATTCCAGCTTGTGGAACATCTTCACACTTCGCGATGTGTTCAAAAGTGATGAGGATTTTGTTTAGGAAGGAGAAATGTGGTTGTTTTAACACATATTTGACCAAATGAGAATACCAATTATGTAGCTGATGGGGATTAAAATATAGCAATTTCACCCCCACAAAGAGTGCAGAGCTCACTCTGTGTTTTTGAAAATCTTTGAACAATGCTTGGAGAAGTGATTGAACAATATATATGGAAAGAATAACAAATGAAAGTGATTTATCCGTGGCCTATGCTCTTGCATTTTCAAAAAACCTAGCAAGCTTTGCACCTTGTGTGGGGTTGAAATTTCACACATGGTGTTCTTACCAACCCAAAAGGTATTCCCACTTCATCCATGTGTTACTGCACATCACAACTTCAAACAAAATCCTCCACCATATTCAAACACATTCCAGCTTGTGGAACATCTTCACACTTCGTGATGTGTTCAAAAGTGATAAGGATTTTGTTCAGGAAAGAGAAATGTGGTTGTTTTAGCACATATGTGACAAAATGAGAATACCAATTATGTAGTTGAGGGGGATTAAAATTTAGCAATTTCACCCCCACAAAGAGTGCAGAGCTCACTCTGTGTTTTTGAAAATCTTTGAACAATGCTTGGAGAAGTGATTGAACAATATATATGGAAATACATAACAAATGGATGTGATTTGTCAGTGGCCTTTGCTCTTGCATTTTCAAATAGCCTAGTGAGCTTTGCACCTTGTGTGGGGTTGAAATTTCACATATTGTGTTCTTACCAACCCAAAAGGTATTCTCACTTCATCTATGTGTTACTGCACATCACAACTTCAAACAAAATCCACCACCGTATTCAAATACATTCCAGCTTGTGGAACATCTTCACACTTCGCGATGTGTTCAGAAGTGATGAGGATTTTGTTTAGGAAGGAGAAATGTGGTTGTTTTAACACATATTTGACCAAATGAGAATACCAATTATGTAGCTGATGGGGATTAAAATATAGCAATTTCACCCCCACAAAGAGTGCAGAGCTCATTCTGTGTTTTTGAAAATCATTGAACAATGCTTGGAGAAGTGATTGAATAATATGTATGGAAAGAATACAAATGAAAGTGATTTATCAGTGGCCTTTGCTCTTGCATTTTCAAAATACCTAGCGAGCTTTGCACCTTGTGTGGGGTTGAAATTTCACACATTGTGTTCTTACCGACCCAAAAGGTATTCTCATTTCATCTATGTGTTATTGCACATCACAACTTTAAACAAAATCCACCACCGTATTCAAGCTCATTCGAGCTTGTGGAAGATCTTCACACTGCGCGATGTGAATAAAAGTGATGAGGATTTTGTTTAGGAAATAGAAATGTGGTTGTTTTAGCACATATGTGACCAAATGAGAATACCAATTATGTAGTTGAGGGGGATTAAAATATAGCAATTTCACCCCCACAAAGAGTGCAGAGCTCACTCTGTGTTTTTGAAAATCTTTGAACATGCTTGGAGAAGTGATTGATTCTTGCCTTTTAATTTTGAAGAAAATCTTTCTATTATGAGGCCCCGTATGTGGAATAGGAGGACATCTCAAAGTAACAAACTTTCCATCGTTTGATTGATGTAGGAGAAACTAGCAGATATTTAAAGGGCTCATCTTGCATTATTGCCGTTGAAACATTGTACTGTTACCGTTGAGACATTGATATCTTTAGATATTAATCTTCTTCCATATATGTTGGTCTTTTTTGACTATAAATTCAAATAATATTGTGAAATTAAATATTTACAACCTTTAATTAGGCGATGACAACTGTGAGTGCAAATTTGTTTTATTTATGATTCGGTTCATGAACAAAAATGAAATGAAATATTTAATTATGTGATATATCATTTATAATATGACTAAATTTTAATTCTTGGAATTCCAATTAAATTGATAATGCAATCCTAAAATGACATGGTACATTTACTTTAACAAAATTATGTGATTTTAATGCTGTTTTTATTTTTGTTCAAAGTTAAAAGAAAATTATTTAGTATGTTATCATTCTTGTAACACCTTTAGGGAACAAACCACTACACACATGCTTGGAGGAATGCATCATTTATATTGAGTAGCCTCTCCCACAATGCTAACGCACCATCGGAACCTTGAGCCTGATTGTGAATTACATACAAAATATACGATATCACTAATATGGTTAGGGCTTAGCGAAGAAAGCCTGTTAAATTTCTATGTTAATTTGACTTATGGATAGGGGTGTGCAAAAAACCAAAAAAACCGACTCACAGCCGAATTAACCGACAAAACCAAATCCAAAAAACCGAATTAAATCATAAACTGGTGTGTCGGTTAATTGTTTTTTTTTGAAAACCGAAAGTAACGGGTCGGTTATGGTTACCAAAGTTTCCATACCCACCATAACCGAACTGAACAAACACGTAGTAAAAATCGTTGACGGATTATGAACTTTCACCATTTTTTAATATTTGATGCTTTTGGTTAAACGTTTGTTAGAATTTGTGAGTTATATTTTTGTTGAGTTTGTTTGAATTTATTGTTTATATTATATTTTTGTGTTTGAATATTCGCTATAAATATTATAGATTATAGTATTTTTTTTAATACTATGTAATACATTAACATATACAACAGTGTAATAACAATTTATTTCATGGTCAAAAGAAATTCTGAGTTATTTTTAACTAGTCGTAAATGTAAATTTACGGTTAACCGACCCATAAAGGATCGTTATAACCATCAAAACGACTAGCCATAACCGACCGGTTATGGTTATGATTATCAATTATCGTCATCATAGTTATGGTTTTTTTAGGCCAAAACCGACCCAAACCGAGCCATGCGCACCCCTACTTATGGCTATGATTTGATAAAGGTAGCTAATATGCTTATAAGGTCTTATGTATGTGTACATTGATATAATCCAAGTGGAATATTTGTTAGGTACCAAACCTCTTATACAGATTTGTAGATAGAAAAACATGTTTATTTCGTCATGCATATTGTATTTGTATTTGTATTTCGAACTAATGAAAAACATGAGTATGAGATCATATGTTTATTATCTTAATCTGTTCATCATATCAAATGTTCCTGTTCAAAATGTAAACATTTTGAAACCTACAAATATGTAAAGTCACCATAAAGTTATTTGTTATAACTTCTGAGGAAGTCACGTTTTAACATCTACTAGTGTGATGTTTGTTCTAGGTGCTAGTCAACAAACATTAACCCGTATTTATAAGATTGATATAGGAGAAACCAGTGGCAGACCCAGAAATTATTTGCTGGGAGACGGATGAGTGGTTCAAGCATATTTTAAGCGGGTGCGGTCGGGTTTTTAGCTTGAAAAATACACTAATTTTTTTTCTTTTAAGGGGTGTGCCCGCCCACCCTGGGCTTCACCTAGGTCCATCCCTGGGAGAAACTAGCATATATTTAAAGGGCCCACCTTGCATTGTTACAGCTGAAACATTTCATTGTTACTGTTGAGACATTGATATCTTTTGATATTAATCTTCTTCCATATATGTTTGTCTTGTTTGACTGTAAATTCAAATAAGATTGCGATAATAAATATTTATAACCTCATATTAGGTGATGACAACTGTGAGTGCCAATGTATTTATTGATGTTTTGGTTCATCAACAAAAATGAAAAGCAGTATTTAATTGTGTGATATATCATTTATAAATTTGACTAAATTTTAATCCTTGGAATGCCAACTAAATTGATTATGCCATCCTAAACATGACATGGTAAATTTACTATAACAAATTATGTGATTTTAGTGCTGCATTTGTTTTTGTTCAAAGTTAAAAAGAAAATTATTTAGTCTGTTATCATACTTGTAATACCTTTAGTGAACAAACCACTACCCACATGCTTGGAGAAATACATCGTTTATATTTATATTGAGTAACCTCTCCCACGATGCTTGGAGAAATACATCATTTATATTGAATTACATGCAAAACAAATGATATCACTAATATGGTTAGGGATTAGCAAAGAAAGCCTCTTTAATTTCTACGTTAATTTGACTTATGGACAGGGGTGTGCAAAAACCGAAATAACCGACTCATAACCGAATTAACCGACAAAATCGAACCAAAAAAACTGATTCAAATCATTAACTGGTGTGTGGGTTAATTGTTTTTTTTGAAAACCGAAAGTAACGGGTCCGTTATGGTTACCAAAGTTTCCATAGCCACCATAACCGAACCGAACGAACATGTAGTAAAATTGTTGTCGGATTATGGACTTTTCACCATTTTCTAATATATGAGTGGATAAAGGTGGCTAATATGCTTATAAGATCTTATGTGTATGTGCATTGATATAATCTAAGTTGTCACACCCTCAAATTCCACATGCGGGGTTTTATCGCGAGGCGTGCGACTGACCAGGATTCGGCCACTAATCATGTTGAACCAATCATTTAAGTTGCAAAACTATCACAATCAACATGATTAGTGATCAATGTTTAAAAGTCCAAAACACAGTTTAAGTTAGCCGCAGAAAAGTAAAGTAAACCCATCATAAGCTTAAAACCACAAGTTTAATAAAAATACGAAACATAAGGCTTCACGAACCACACACTCCAGCCGGTTGCAACGTCCGTCCATAGATGTACCTAACAACCCGCAAAGCATGCAGTAGGGTGTTAACATAAAGTTGTCGAGTTCACGTTTTTTAGTGTTGTTACAAAAATGGGTTTTTAAAACACTTAGTTTATAAAACATGTCATGGGGAGCTACCCCATCGTTAAGCAACTAAACTGTGTAATACCGAAACTTGACGGTTGTAGTTGTTTGTGCCCCGTGATGTCTATCATCATTGACCAATTGTCAAGGCAAAGTTCACGCCCGTCCTCCTCGGCACGGTGTGAGTTTGTCAAACCTAATAGCACTATCAACTAATACCCCATTCGCCAAACCCGACGACTAATCAGTATAAATGTGTGGGGACTTTCAGATAGAGTTCGTTTGGTCCGCTAAAAATGTGAAATATAAAATACAGTATTTAACAGTATTCCAAACCAGGAATACTAGGTAATCCCAATCCAGGGAAAGTGTGGTCCACCGCCAGTGGATAGTTTGTTCAGTAGTTCCAATCTAAGAACACGCGTTGTTGATGCATTTTTTGTGTGTCTGTTACTAGTCTTGTATGTAATGTCGTATTTTGTACGGTCTTTAT
Source organism: Helianthus annuus (assembly GCF_002127325.2). NCBI lineage: Eukaryota > Viridiplantae > Streptophyta > Magnoliopsida > Asterales > Asteraceae > Helianthus > Helianthus annuus. The sequence continues at coordinate 159,490,831 of NC_035446.2, read as the reverse complement.
TTGATTATCGAGTCTGTATTCGTAGTCGACCAAGTCGGATATCCTCCTATCCGCTTGTGTCCGACGTGTTTTGTCTCTCTTTATATGTATTTGTCGTAAAACAATGCATGTCGCATCTAAGGGTATTTCTGTCATTTATATTTGTGATGTTTGTGCCATGTCTGTTTGCTGTCTGTTTACAGCAAACAGATAACATTTTGCAGGCCTTGGCGAAACAGGTCTGTTTCGTCAAAGAGATGTCGACGAAACAGACTTGTTGACTTTGTTTGTGTTTCGTCAAGGTAGTCAACGAATCAAATGTGATTCGTTGACTGTTGGGCTTGTTCTTGGGCTATCTTCTGTTTCGTCGGCCCATGTTCTGTTTCGGCAAGCTTAACAGCCCAGCTGCTATAAATAGGCACATTATGTTCACAGTTTACCTTGGAGATGAGAGTTTACCCTTGAAGCTTGTAAGAACTGTGTTTGTATCAGTTACCAGATCTCATCCAGTTAACCAAACGATTGTGTTTCTTTGGTTAACCTTGTGTTTTTCTTGTTCTATGCTTGATTGGCTAAGTTAAGTGGATTCCGCACACTTAACTTTGTTTGCTATAAACAAGGATTCGGTAGTGAAAATCGATCCTCCGATTTAGGGACCTACAAGTGGTATCAGAGCCATGGTGCCCGATTTAGTAAATCTAACCGTTTACTAAGTCACATGTGCTCTAGATTTGTGATTTTTGTGCTTTTTGTTCAAGATATAAAAATGGTGAAAATGAAGAAAAACCCAGATTCGAGACCAAATATACGGATCTGAGCTGAGTCGGACCGTACAAAGTGTTGGGTTTTATGTTTCACACCGAAATCAACAAGTTTTCATCATCAAATATCATGTTTTTAAGGATTTTCGTCAGATCTGCAAAGTTAACAGAGGCTGTGTTCTTGAAGAAATGGTGGCGGCTGTTAAAAATTTTTTGGGTTTCCGACGAAACATCACTACCCTTGACGAAACAAAATCCTTCGGCGAAACACAGTATTCCTGTTTCGTCGACCAGTCACACATTCCAGTTTCGTCAAAATCCCCAATTGTTTCGTCGATTTCAACCAGACATCTGTTTCGTCGCCAACATCAACATCAGTTTCGTCGCATAACCTGTTTCGTCGATCTATTCTGAAACAGGGGTTACGGTTGAATTGCAGAAAGAGAGTAGATACATATGTTGGTTGCTGTTAACAATCGAAGAAGTTTGTCTTGTTTGTTCTTCTTGTATCGCAGAGAGAGACAGACTTCTGGTTTTTGATTTGAAGTTTGGAGGGTGTATCGAACAGAAAGAGGTTTGGGGTTTCATCGAAGATGGGGCAGTGGCTGTTTGGTATTGTTGTTGTCCATTATCGTGAGAGAGAGAGAGACATGGAAGTGGGTGACGGCTGGAACATATTTGTGGCCAGGTTTAGAGATGTTTTGTGTCTGGTTGTACGTTGTTGACTAGGGTTTGGCAGCTTACATGGGTCTGTTACATTGTGGGCCGTCTGTGTAATTGAAAATTTTAGTGGTGGGCCAACTTGTTTGGAATAAAAGATGCTTGGATGGATCTCTTTTGTGTTACGGGGCCCATCATTTAGAAAATTGGCTTTCAATTCTCTAAAATCCAAGTGTGGCAAGCAACTGATTAATAAAGTGCTCAAAAGTAAAAGCAATTATTTATTCTTGGTTCATACGTTGAAATTTAATTCACAAGTGTGATGCACTATTTTTGAGGAATCTAATATTGGATTAAATCTGATTGAGTCATCCAATGGAATTAATATCCTAAACTCAATTGGGCTAAGAATATGAAATGTGTTTCCTAATATAAAACAAAGTTGGGGTTTCATACTTGTTGATGGGTGACGATATGGATTTATGATGAACAACTTTGGGTATATGTTTTGTTGGTGGGACAAGAATTTCAAGTTTAGAGTATGAGTTCGGGAGCACGCCAGATCAGTTTCGGATGATGAAAACAAATGATGATTTTTTTTTGAAAAATGTGGGGTAGTCACGGTTACCGATGCAAATGTCAAAAATGGTGACGCGACTATTATGGGCCAAAAACAAAACGGTATGTTCACTTCCGCACGTCAATGTTTATGATTGATTATCGGTGTTCGTACATGCTCGAAAGAATTTTGTTTATTGTCATATTCTCGCATTTGGTAACGATTGGAGGAACCTAGAGAGCCAAGACAGGTCCTAACGAGTTCACAAAGTCGAAGAGTTATGCCTATGATGGAAGTTTTCAGATTAGGTGTTAGCAGAACTTTGGGGGGATACAAGTCGGATCCTACGGGGCTAGGGGACTTTCATTATCAACTAGAATATGCAAAGAAGAAAATTGCTTTCGTGATTTTTAGAAAAACCGAGAATGTTTGAAAGATTATACTCAGTGGAGATAATCTGTTCAGTGAAGATTGACGACAGTTCCGCTCTGTGGAGGGAATTGGTGAACATTTGAAGAAAAATTCTACTCAGTGGAGAGAATTTGTTCTATGAAATTGATGACAGTTTCTTTGAAGTGGAGAGAATCTGTTATGGTTTAGAGATTTTACCAAAGAAATGGGGGGATAAAAATTTTTCAAATGTTGAATTTCTTCGGTAAATTTCTAAACGCAATCACAGGTGGTAGAGTTTGTGATTTTCTAGTGATAGAAATGGTTCGGCGTGGAATGTTTTGCACATACACATATTTGAGGATTTTAATTAATTCTCCAGCCAGCGTGAAGGGTTTTGCACCGAAAAATACAGGTTTCTAAAGTCTGCAGTAGTTACAAAAGCGCAGTTCACTGAAGACCTGGGGAATCTTTATGAAAGCTGATAGTTCAAGACTGAAGACCTGCAGGATTCGGTTTTGGGTTTGATGTTTCTTTGGGATTTTACAGGGATCTGGGGGGTAACTCAATTCGTTGAGTTTGCAAACGATGTACTTGGTCTAGCTGACTTCCTGAGTACTGATGCTGAAGATCCGTAGTGCATTACGTGGTCAACTTCACAAAGGCGAGACAATGAGATCTGGATGTAGATCAACTAAGCATGCTGGTTGAGCTTGCAAGGGATACACTTGGTCTAGCTGACTTTCCTGAGTGTTGATGCTGAAGATTAAAGTGCATTACTTGGTCGATTCCACAATGACGGTTTACAGAAGACAGTTCACCAGAAATCTCTATCAATGTAGTATGCTTGAAGATCAAGACTTGATGCAGTTCTTAAAGATTGGAACCCTTATCAAATGCCGGTTGGAGTATTGGAAGATCAGCGGAAGATCGGTCAATTGAGGAAATTGCACAACACCCAACACGGATACGCGTACTTTAAGGGGGAAATATTATACAAGGAGCATCAAGATACTACTTACCTGGATCATCAGTCAAGGGGGAATTTTGGTAACACAGAGAAGATGAATACTTGACTGAAGATCGATTGCAGTTGCATTTTCAGCATTCGACAGCAACGGACAAGGGGGAATTTGTTGATGCAGATTTTGTGTCCGATGCTTGTCGAATAGATTAGTTTTATTTTACGCTGAATTTGTAATAGTTAGTGAAACGGTCTATCGAACGTGTATAGACCCGCTCGTTTGAAGTGGTCAAACGAGAGGGTTATTCGGTTGACCGTGTGTGTTTGCAAGACAAGGGGTGTGACTATAAATAGAAAACCCTTGCCATTTCAAACACTTGGAGATTTTAGGAGGTTTGAGACCTCACCAGGGAGAGATCACCACTTGGTCTCTCCCCGGATGTGTACTCCTTTGGTATGGTTCGGTTAGCTTGTTAATCGGGCCGACTTGCTTTGTTATGTTTCAAATCTATACAAGTAAGTACTTTTATCCGTCTCTAATCTCTCCCGTCTTGAACCAATCTCACAAGAATCACGGTTTCGGTCACGAAACATGTTGGTGCATGTTTTGTGACAACAGCTTAGATTTGGTCTTTGGATATCTTGTAATTAGTAAAACGATAAACAGTTAGCGGGTTTAGCTTTGTAATAGTTTGTAATAGTGAAGTAAGAGTGATTGGGCCAAACCAAACCCACATATGGGGGAGGGTTTGCGAAATGGGCCTTGCCCATGACCTAGCCCATATGCAAAGCTTTGTCCTATATAAACAAAGCTTAGCATTAGGGTTTAGGTTAATCACCTAATCACCTTAATCACTTGGAGAGAATTCGTGAAAGACAAAGGCTTGGACGAATTAGGATCTTGATTGATTGTAATCGTTACGAAGATAATCAATAAAGATCGGGTTTGAAGGATTTATGTTTTCTACACTTTTCTGTGAAATCTGATCTAGAGGATTCCGCACTCTAGGTTGGATCGACGATTCTGTTACGATCCGCACGCATTACGGGACTTACAATTGGTATCAGAGCTTTCGGCTCTTGATTGGCTTGGTTCAGAATCGTTTTTGCAGAAAAATCGGCGTTTTTGAAGTTTTTGGAGGCTGTTTCGGAGATCTGCTGCTGATTTCGGATAAAACACAAGCATTTCGGATCATTTCTGATCAAAAGGCTTGCATTTCGGACTGTTACTGATAGAAATCTTGCATTTCTGATCAATTTCGGACCAAAAATCATCCATTTCGGATTAACAGCTTCAATTTCGGACACAACAACATCAATTTCGGATCCATTCCTGATTAAAAAGTTGCATTTCGGACTAGGGTGACTTGATTTCGGATCCATTACTGATCAAACAACTGCATTTCGGACTGAAGGGTTGCATTTCGGACCAGAATTCAACCATTTCGGACAAAACTGGTATGATTTCGGATCAGACTGTTCATTACGGATTAGTGTGTATCATTTCGGACCAGAAGAACTCATTTCGGAACAGGAGGTGGTCATTACGGATTTAGTACCATTTCGGACAATTTCGGACCATTTCGGAAGGGGTGGAATTTTTCTTGGCTTGCGTAAGAAAACTTTCACTGCTTCGCGTTTAGAAAACTATCCGTAACTCATTTGGACAAACCGTTTGCACCGTTGGAATCCTTGGATTTTTAGGACAAAAAAAAAAACTCTGGAAAATCCGGAAAAAGGTCTTCGACATTATATATCATTGGAATCGTATTCTCGAGACGAGTCTAACGGTATAATTTGGTAAAAACAGATTTCGGACACAATTTGTACGGTTTTACCAGTCTGCTTACGTTAAAATGTCGAACACGACTAAATTGAACGAACTCTTAAGGATGGAACATGAGGTTGGCACTACGAACAAACCACCAAAGATGATGAAGGTGGAAAACTACTTGACTTGGAAGGATAGGTTTCAATCCTTCATTGAATATCAGGACACTCGCATGTGGATCTGTATTGTTGACGGGTACACAAACCCTACACATGATTTTGAAGGCAGACCTCGTGTGACAGCTTATGTGAACATGCAGGAGAATGATAAAAAGATGTATGAGGCTGAAAAGAGAGCCTTAGCTGCTATCAAGATGTCTTTACCTGATAGCATCAAACATACCTTTAAGAAGTACACTACTTCAAAGGAAATGTGGGATGCTCTAGAGAAGAGATATGAAGGAAATCCTGATGTCAAAAAGAACAAAGTTGATCTTCTGAAGAAGCAGTTTGCTGTGTTTAAGTACATGAAGAATGAGTCACTTGAGGACATCATCACTCGATACTACCATCTGATGTCAGAGCTGGATAATTATGATATAGACTGCTATTCTGACATAGAGAAAAATGACAAGCTGCTAGATGCCCTGCCTGCTAAATGGGATATTTACACTCTCATGATAAAGGGAGAAGCTGACTATGAAACAAAGGAGCTGGAAGAAGTTGTTGGAAAGCTAAGAGCTTATGAGCTCAGCATGAAGAAGAAGGACACTGAATATGATCAGGTTCAAGATCCAGGGATCTACAATGGGCTTACATCTTCTTCATCTCATGATGCTTCTAGCGACTCTGCCACTGCTTTCCTTTCGTGTGATAATGAGCAGGTTACAGTGAATGAGGATGGTGATGTGTGCTTTGTGGCAGCTGCAGGAGGTTCAACAGGAATTAAGAGACAATCAGCTTCTAAGCAAACAAGCAGTGTAAAGTCAATGCCTATGAGTGTGAAGTCTGCTGAAGAACATCTTGCACTACTTGCTTCCTTTGTTGCCTCTTATGAGAACTACATTCAGGGGAAGATATCTGATCCTGCTACCTTAGATGAAGACTATGATCAGATTGACCCTGATGATCTTGAAGAGATGGATTTACAATGGCAGATGGCCATGATTTCGAGGCGTGTGAAGAGGTTCATGAACAGAACTGGAAGGAAGTTTGTGGGGAAGAATGTAGGTTTTGACAAAGCCAAAGTCAGGTGCTTTAACTGTCAGAGTTATGGTCACTTCGCAAGGGAATGTCAGAAACAAAAGCATGAGACTTCGAGCCAGAGTTCAAACAATAGAAATGTATCAAACAACTCTAACTCAAGGGCGTTGATTTCTACTGCAAGAGAGGGTTCATATGACTGGAGCATTCACTTGGAAAAAGATGAGAATGTTACACAAGCATTTATGGCAGAGATCGTGCCAGTTGAAGAAGCTGAAACTAAAGCAAATGCTGAGAAAGAAAGTGATGCTGAGGTAAAGAAGGTTGATCAGATAACAGAAGCTGAAGAGGAAAAAGCCAGAGTCTGAGCATGAAATGGAAGCTGATGAGAAAGATGAAATTATCAAAAGAATGGGAGCTCAACTTGCTGCTCTCATGGCCAACTCAGACAAAGCGACAGGAGAGGTAAGTAACTCTGCTACTTCTGTTTGTTTAAAGTGTCGTGAACTGCAGGGTGAAGTTGACAAATTGTCAACTCAAAACAAAAGTCTTGTGAGCGAAATGTCTAACGTAAAAGAATCAAATTTCTTTGCTAAAAGAAATGAGTCATCATATTTGAAAAAAATAAAAGGCTATGAAGCTGAAATTGAGGCTTTAACCTGCAAACTGAATGAAAAACTTCAGGTCATTGACTTAGCTCATGACATGATGGCTGAGAAAACAAAAGAGATTTCTGATAAAAACAAAGAGTTGTCAGATGCACAACTTAAAATTGTTGAACTTGAAAAGAAGTTAGGACAATTCAGGGATTCTACTTTTGTTATGAAACACATGATGGGTGGGTTAAAGAAAAGTAATGACAAGACAAGTGTGGGATTCCAGGGCTTTAATGAAGTCCCACCTCCTCTTAGTCATGACTATTCTTTCTTACCTGATGAAGATGAGTTCACAGACTTTTTGTCAACATCACCAAGTAGTTTCACATCCAGTCAAGGTGATGTTTTTGTGGATAATGATGCTAAGAAGGAAAATAACAGCAAACCTGTTTTGAAAAAGAAAAGTACACATTCTAAAAACAATAATCAAACTTTTGTTAAAAAGGTTAATTTTGTTCAAGGAAGTGATATGAAAACCGAAACAGCTGTTATCGAAAAAGAATCAAATGTAGAGTTTGCTAAAAACAAAAACATAGAAAAAGCTGAAATTAAGCAAACTGATCAAAATCCTTCTAAAGCATCATCATCTGAACCAGAATCTAGTTCAAAGGCTTCAGGTGAGAAGTCTTCGAAAAGGAGATCGTGCTTCAAATGTCACACGAAGGGACATGTAGCCAGCTGCTGTCCAAATAAAAAGGTTGAAGCACAAGTTAGTGAGAAACAAAGAGGGAAGTCACCAGAAAAGAATGGTGATAAAAAGGAAAGAGAGTCTAACTCTCCAAAGAAATCTGCTCCAAAGCAACAACAGGGTGTTGCTAGTGGTGCAGATAAGGCTGAAAAAGGAGCTCCTCAAGTTCCTCGTTTTCAAAGAAATCAACCAAGATTTCAGCCTGAATCTACATCAGGCAGATATGAGAGACCTAGAAGCAGTTCACCAAGAATGAACAACCAAAATTCAAATAATTTTAGAAGCCAAGGTCAATATCAAAATCGATACCAAAATAATGGTGGTCGAACTTTTTACAACAATGGCTTTAGAAATTATAACAATCAAGCTTCTTGGAATCAAAACTCAAGATTTCAAAGGTCACATAGTCCAAACACATATAGGAACCCACAGGACCAGAGACCTTATGGACATCATACCCCATTTCCATCAACAGGTCCAAGATCCAAGACTCCATTCAGGAGTGATGGACATTGGATGGATGTTCCTGTAGTTGATGAATCTGGACGACCCAAGACCATCAAGGCTTGGGTCCCCCACTCTAATTAATTTTTGGTTGGTGTGTGCAGGAGCTGCTAAGGAGGATTATCAACTTATGGTATGTTGATAGTGGTTGCTCCAGGCACATGACGGGGGATGCGAGGTTGTTTTCTGAATTTGAAGAATATGATGGTGGACATGTTAATTTTGCTGGTGCTAAAGGTGGTAGGATTACTGGAAGAGGAAAAGTGACGAATGGGAAGATCACATTGGACAAAGTGAACTATGTTGAGCAGCTGAAACACAATCTGATGAGCGTGTCACAAGTCTGCGACAAGGGTCACTCGGTCCATTTTACAAATACTGAGGCGTTGGTGTTGAAACCGGGTTTGGTCATTCCGGACGATTGGATAGTGATGCGTGCACCAAGGAAAAATGATACTTATGTCATGGACATGGGTGCCAAAGATCCAACTGCTGCGGTGGCGTGTTTACTGTCAAAAGCATCTGAAGCTGAATCTATGCTGTGGCACAGACGCATGGCTCATATTCACTACCGCAAAATGAATTACATTATCAAAAATGAGCTAGTGAAAGGAGTTCCATTGCTGAGCTTTCAAGTGGAAGATAAATGTCTTCCATGTCAAAAGGGAAAACAACACAAGAAACCTCATAAGTCTAAAACAGTAAATTCCATTAATGCCCCTTATGAATTACTTCACATGGATTTATTCGGTCTAGTGAACGTAAGGAGCATAGGCGGAAAGTACTACTGTCTTGTTGTCACTGATGATTACTCATGTTATTCATGGGTTTTCTTTTTAGGTACAAAGGATGAAACAGAAGAGATGCTGATAGATCTTTTTACAAAATTGGAAAACGTCCATGATGCAAGGATCAAGAGGATAAGGAGTGATAATGGCACGGAGTTCAAGAATCGTATTCTGGATCTCTACTGTCTTCGAAAGGGAATTGAACATCAGTATTCCGCTCCTTATACTCCTCAACAAAATGGAGTCGCTGAGAGAAAAAACAGGACGTTGATTGAAGCCGCTAGGACGATGCTTTCAGATTCAAAGCTACCCGTTCTTTTCTGGGGAGAAGCTGTGAATACAGCTTGCTACGTCCTAAACAAAGTTTTGACTGTTAAACGTTTTAACAAAACTTGTCATGAGTTGATGTTTAACGAAAAACCAAACTTAACCGGCTTTGAACCATTTGGATTACCCTGCACCATTGTGCGAAACAAAGATAAACAAAAATTCGGTGAGGTGGCAGACGAAGGCTACTTTCTGGGCTATGTGCCTGGCACACCGAATAAAAGGGTTTTTAATCTAAAAACTGGTAAAATTGAGGTCGTTTTTAATGTGGAAATTACTTCCTATAAACCTCAACAATCAACGAGTGGTCCTGCTATATTATATGATTATGAAAGTGTTTTTAAATCATTTAATATTCCTGAGGTTTCTGATGCAGATGATTCTCAGCTGATTCAAACAGTGATTGGTGAAGACGATGAAGGCGAGTTCATGCCTAGATCGAATGTTGATATGTTAGATGCTCCGGAAACTTCCCATGATGCTGTTGATCCTGATTCAAGTGATAGTGAACCTGAACCCAATCAGGGGGAGGATTTCATTAATCCATTTGCAAATCAGAATATTCAGGGGGAGGTTGGATCAAACCTGGGTGACAATCTGGAAGTCGATGCTGTTGCTACTACACGAGCAAATAGAGATCATCCAGTTGACATGATTCTTGGAGATCCTACTGCAGGTGTTCAGACAAGAAGAAGCATTGCAGCGAATTCTGGGTTATTTGTTTCGATTGAGAAGACTGGGATAGTGAATGAATGCTTGTATAGTTGCTTTATTTCCCAAGAGGAGCCGAAGAACATTCATATGGCTCTTAAAGACAATTCATGGGTTGAAGCTATGCAAGAGGAATTGGCTCAGTTTGCGAAGTTGAAGGTCTGGGAGTTAGTGGACCTTCCTAAAGGTGAAAGAGAGATTGGCACTAAATGGGTATTTAGGTGCAAGAAAGACGAAAGAGGTATTGTCACGCGCAACAAGGCTCGGTTAGTTGTCAAAGGGTTTAATCAGCAAGAAGGGATTGATTACAATGAAGTGTTTGCACCAGTGGCAAGGTTGGAGGCAATTCGTTTGTTTCTGGCTTTCGCTTCATTCAAGGGCTTCAAAGTGTGCCAACTTGACGTGAAGAGTGCATTTCTTTACGGGAAAGTCCAAGAAGTGGTGTATGTCTCACAACCAGAAGGGTTCGTTGATCCAGACTATCCAGATCGAGTGTACAAACTTGATAAGGCTTTGTATGGATTACATCAAGCTCCCAGGGCGTGGTACGAGACTCTGTCTACACATCTGATCAAGAATGGTTTTGAAAGAGGTCAGATTGACAGTACACTGTTCATTAAGAAGAAGAATGAAGATTTTCTGCTGGTACAGGTATACGTAGATGACATCATCTTTGGGTCATCTGATGAGAACATGTGTAGGGAATTTGAACAGGTGATGAAGAGCAAGTTTGAAATGAGCGCTATAGGTGAGCTATCTTACTTTCTGGGATTACAAGTTGAACAGAAGGAGGATGGGATGTTTATTCATCAAACGAAGTATGTGTATGACATTTTGGATCGGTTCAAAATGAATGATTGCACTACTTACAACACACCCATTTGTGAAAACCACAATCTCGGCCCAGATCATGAAAGCACTGAAGATGTTGATCCTACTCATTACCGGGCGATGATTGGTTCTCTAATGTACTTGACTGCTTCAAGACCTGACATCATGTTTGCCGTATGTCTGTGTGCCAGATATCAAGCAAATCCGAAAGAGTCACATATGAAAGCAGTGAAGCGTATTCTTCGTTACTTGAAGGGGAAACCTAAACTTGGGTTGTGGTATCCAACTGATAGTGATCTGAGGTTTGTTGCTTACACTGATTCAGACTTTGGAGGATGCAAATCAAACAGAAAGTCTACAACAGGTGGTTGTCAGTTCTTAGGAGGCAGGATCGTGTCTTGGCAATGCAAGAAGCAATCCTGTGTGTCTACCTCTACGTGTGAAGCTGAATATATTGCTGCGGGTAGCTGTTGCTCTCAGGTTCTCTGGATTCAACAGCAGATGCGCGATTACGGTTTGGATTTCACTCGTACTCCTATTATGATAGATAATAATGCCACTATATCAATCACAAACAATCCCGTAAAGCACAGTCGAATTAAACATATTGACATACGTCATCACTTTATACGGGATTGTGCTGAAAAACGACTAATTGAATTACATCGAGTCGACACAGAAGATAACCTTGCTGATCTTTACACTAAAGCTTTTGATCGAGCTCGCTTTGAACACTTAGTCGAACTCAACGGGATGAGGAATCCTGAATAACTGGTTTTTCATAAGAATTTTGTAAATAGTTTACTGCTTTCTCAAAAAATCAAAAATACAAAAACATTGAAAAATCAAAAACATAAAAAAATAGAAAATAAAAAATGAGTTATCACTGTGTGAAAAAGGAGAAATGATAGTACATCAGCAAGTTAGACTGTCACACTGAAATTGAACCTAACATTGCTTAAGTGTGATAGCAGCTTCATCATATGATGTACCAATAGGCAAAAGCATGAAATAATCAACTTACCAAAGTGATATAAACCTAAATGCACTGAGTATGAGTGGGGAACACATCAGTGGTGTATGGTTTAATGACCTTAATTCTTGTGTTGATAGATTGCCAAAATCTGAAGTTTTGGGTCTTTATACTGTTATTTCATCCGGGGATATCATGGGTGTCCTTCTGCTGCATCCAGATACATGCTGACCTAGACACACCCAGGATATCTTAAAAGAGCTAAAAATGCCAAAACCCTGAAAATGAAAAAGCTCTCAAAGAGAGTCATTCAATAAGTGCAAAATGCACAATTCGTACTAAAAATGGTATCTGTCTTAGCCCTCGATAAGATATTTTGGTCTCTCTGCTGTACGGAAGTACTGACCTGTTCACCAATTATCTATCGTTGAAATACAAAACGGATGAATTCAGTATACTCACCTACTACGATGAATCTTTGTGCATACCTTGATCGCGGGGGTATATCCTGAAGTGGGACACGCTCGTATTTCGGTATTCTAAAATTACCTTAACGTATCATACGGTAATGGTACTTGAAATGTTCATGCATTTTGTTTAAGTGGACAAACATACTGGTAATCGTCTTGAACTGCTTTTCACTAAAACATTACATAAAGAATTAACTAATTGTGTGAAACAGTTTGATTTTGCTGATATGATCTTCTTACCAGTGATTCTCACAAAAATAGAGTGTTTATTGTTTTTGTTATTTATTTGCTTTCAGAAAAATGCAAAAATACAAAAATAGTGTCTTTTTCTGTTTAAAATTCTTAACGTACGGAAAACTGTTATTCATGGAGGAATTGTTACTGATAGAGGGAGACGGTGTTAGTAAGTGAGTTCAAAAATTTTCAAATCAGCAGGTTATAGGGTGTTTTGTTTGAAATTTGTACGTGTTGGTGCTGAATGGAAAATGCTTAATCTGTAACACAGTTTAACAAATCTCTTGAATAATAATAATTTGTTTAACTTTTGTTGAAAAATTCTTATGGTTTCTCGAGATGTTTGTTTTATAATATACAGATCGAAGCTGTATGTTGATGAAGAGTTGCTGTGAAGATGAGAGTTTGCTTGGATGCATGGTAGAACCTCCTTTCTACATTGCAGACAAAGTTGAAGAGTTGAAGATTGCTATTCAAATGCTGAACAGGAGTTTACTCAAGCGCTATCGTTTTGAAGATTTGGTGATTGGATGCATCAGCTTAGGGGGAGTCTGTTGCTGACAGAAGCTGTTAAAGCTGAAGCTATCCAAAGACCAAAAGACTTGAAGATTCTGAAGACTGAAGTTACCTTTGCAAGCTATTGTCAAGGGGGAGTTTGTTGGTGCATGTTTTGTGACAACAACTTAGATTTGGTCTTTGGATATCTTGTAATTAGTAAAACGATAAACAGTTAGCGGGTTTAGCTTTGTAATAGTTTGTAATAGTGAAGTAAGAGTGATTGGGCCAAACCAAACACATATATGGGGGAGGGTTTGCGAAATGGGCCTTGCCCATGACCTAGCCCATATGCAAAGCTTTGTCCTATATAAACAAAGCTTAGCATTAGGGTTTAGGTTAATCACCTAATCACCTTAATCACTTGGAGAGAATTCGTGAAAGACAAAGGCTTGGACGAATTAGGATCTTGATTGATTGTAATCGTTACGAAGATAATCAATAAAGATCGGGTTTGAAGGATTTCTGTTTTCTACACTTTTCTGTGAAATCTGATCTAGAGGATTCCGCACTCTAGGTTGGATCGACGATTCTGTTACGATCCGCACGCGTTACGGGACTTACAAAACACGGTCCTACAAGTGGTATCAGAGCCTTGGCTCTTATCCTTGTTTAAAATTAAACATAGTTTGGTATTTGAAAGTGTTGTGTGTTTTTCTCTGAAAATTGTTCTTAAAATTATTATCATTTTCTAGAAAAAGGTTATCATAAACTGTTGACTGTCTTGGTGACTTTGCTAAAATTTTAGTGAAAACCTTGCTTGTTTGTGTGTTTTTCATACTTACAAGTTGGTTTTTGTTGAAATTATTAGTTAAAGTTGGTTTTTGGAAATTGTCAGTTCATTCGGTTGTATTGTGTTCTTCACATCTTCATAATATCTTCAAGTGTTCTTATTAAAAGTGACTTTTTAATCTAAAAGATAAGGTAGCTTGTATTTTGAAAGTGTTTGACCAACCTCTTTTATCCACCATACTTCTAAGTTGGTGGAATAGCAGGTTTGAAAATCGTGTGAATTGACAGCTTGGGTATAACCTTTTCACCAACTTCTACCAACCTCTGACAACCTCATTTTGACGAATCAGACCTCAACGAAACTCAAAGTCAACGAAACAGAAAGCATCTCGCCAAAGGTCTCTTTGACGAAACTGAAAAGTGTTTTGCCAAAGATCCCTTCAACGAATCAAATCTAATTCGCCAAAGGTCCCTTCGACGAATCAAAGTCTGTTTCGCCAAAGGTCCCTTTGACGAATCACATATCTGTTTCCTCAAACTTCTTTGAAGAAACAGGATCTGTCTTGTCGACTGTTGTTTCGTCAAGAGCTATTTCAGTTTCGTCAAGAAAAAGTTGAAAGTTTTCAACAGAAGGTTTGCAAGTTCATCATAACAGTGTGTTTTCAAGTGTTTGTTCAGGTTTCTTATTAGTAATTCATCACAATGAGTTGTACAAGTCCTTGGGACTGGAGTATGGATCCACAACCCGGTCAAGATCAAACTTCCGCAGCAGCATGGGCGAAAAGTATGTTTCCACAACCAGCAATCAGTGCCAGTCAATGGGCATTGGTATCCAATCAAAGTCAGAGTATTCAAAATCTTCTGATTAGTGAAAGTGAAACGGGCAGCAACAATCGTCCACCAAAGTTGAACCATATGAATGATTTTCCATCATGGAAAAGCCGCTTTCACACATATGTGCAAGGGCAAAGTACCGAGCTTTGGACTTGTTTCATCAATGCATTCAACACCAATCTTGAAGTTGCAGCATCCACTTCAGCGGGTTATGCTAACATGCTCGAAGATGACAAGAAAGCTTATGATTTGGAGAAAAAGGCTTTTGCTACACTTACACAAGCACTCAACAAAGATATCTATCATCAGTTCTCCTACTGTAAAGACACGAAAACATTGTGGGATGCCTTGGTTGCGAGAGGAGAAGGAAATGCAGCTACTCGAAAGTCTCGTCATGATCTGTTGAAGAAAGAGTTTGAATCTTTTCAGTTTTTGGAAAATGAAACCCTTAATGATATGACTACACGTTTTTATCATTTGATTAGTGAAATGTGTGCTTACGGGGTTTTGGCTACTCAACAGGATATGGTGAACATGTTTGCTGATGCTTTACCTCCAAAGTGTAGCTCTTTTATTGAGTTGTTGAAGCATACGGGTACTCTAGACACAGTTAACATCTATGAGTTCATCCAGAAGCTGGAATATAAAAATGATGAAGAAATCAGGAAAGCTAAGCGAGTTCCAGCACCTCAGAATACAGAAATGTATCTTCCAGGCTTCGATGCCTTGGCCAGGTCTAATGCAGCTCAGCAACCAAAACTGCAAACTGCATTTGTGTCCAACACAAGTTCCTTTCCGTTTCCTCAATCAACTACTGCTCCGGCTTTCGATCTAAGGACTTATATTCCAACACCTCAACCTCCACCTCAAGTCAATCCGGCACAACCACAATTTGACCCAAGGTCTTACATTCCGGTGCCATCACAACCACAGTCACAACCACAACAACAAGCTCATTATGCCAACAATCCCCCACCCCACAACCCGAACACGATCAAAGTCGATACTTCAAACCTCTCACAATTTAGCATTGAAGTAGCAAAGGAGCATATGGAAATCATTAATACAATGGTCAGTGCTTATTGTGGGTTGGTGGCAGGTCAAATTGGAAACATCAATATGACCAATGAAGATTATCAACAGATCGACAAGGATGAAATGGAGTTGATGGATATCAAGTGGGCTTTTGCTAGTGCGGTTAGAAGAGCGAAAGACTTCATGGCTCGAACTGGAAGAACTTCGTTGGAAGGCAAAAGGGATACGAAGTACGGGTTTGATATAAACGCTGTAACATGCTTCAATTGTGGTGAGAAAGGGCACTTCAAACGTGAGTGCACTCGACCGACAAAACAAGGCAATCATAACCCTTTCAGAAACCAGACGAGTACTTCGAGTGTGAATGCCCAACAAGAAAACCGTGACAGGAGGATTGTGGCAGTCAACAACAATCAAAGCCAGTCTGGACCATCAAATCCCAATCGGGCTTTGACTGTTCAAGCTGATGAAGGATGTGACTGGTCTGTACAGTTTGGAGAAGGTGATCAAAGTGGTGGAACAACTTGTTATGCAAAGATCATCAATCACATCAAGCATGTTCATAAAGAAGAGTTTTCTGAGAGTGATGACAGTTCTGGTTATTCTGGAAGTTCTGATGAAGAAGGCTCTATTTCTGGGGATAATCAATCTGAGCTTGATGTGAAGGAGGAAGGAGGTGCTGATGTTCAAGATCTATTGAATGAAGCTGATAAGCTTAAATGTCAGAAATCAATTCTGATCAGGAAGGCTGCTACTGCATCTAAGGAAATGGAGAAGTTCTTTTCTGAAGATGGAGCTTTTTCTTTTCAAACTGCCTTTATGGCAAATGCCTCAGCCTCTTCGAGTCAGGTAAATTCTGAACCTCCTGCTCCTAGTGTTTGTAAATCATGTGCAGATATGAAGCTTGAATCAGAAAAGCTTCATAGTTGTGACAACCCGTATTTCCAAGGTTAGCATTATTTAAATTCCACAACCCTCGACGTGTGTCTCTGCATCTAATTGTTTTTCTTTGTATTATTATTACACGGTCATACAAGATTGATTAAGTTACACGTGTGTGTGTCGTTAAATGCTATGTGTGCGAGTTGTATACTTGAAATCGCTCAATGGGTCTTATGTACCCGACTACTTAGACCGTATATGTGTACGGGCGTAGCAAAACGGATCAGGGCCGAGTGGGCCTTACTTAGTGGGCCTCGTGAACGAATCAGGGCTGGATCAATATACGTAGAACTCGCGCGTGCCCCTTATCACATAAGTCCGCATTTTTATATCTTGACCCAAATTCTCTATTGCGATCAGTGGGTAGAACTGGCCCAAAACTTTGGTGTTGTTATTAGACTACCGGCCTAAACCATTACCTTGTCATTAGACTATCGGCCCAAAACCCTCTACCCATATATTCATGTGTACGTAACCTGGTAATGCACACAAACACAAACCCTACTTCCTCACTTGTGTGTGCGCCGGCATAGCAGACCCCTTCCTCGTGAATCACTATTCCAGCCGATCTTATCTGGGACGTGGTTGATTAACTGTGAGCACATAACTTAACATACCGAGCAAACCAAGGTGAGTTCACACTCTTACTAAGGCATGGGATTCCCGGGGCTTGGGAATGGGTTTTAAAGGAATAAGGTTGAATAGATTCGTACTGACACTATTACTAGACTACCATACCATCGTCCTCGGTTGTGCAGGACACATACGTGCAATCTACGTACACATATACTTACTACTATCCTCGGTCGTGAAGGATACTTACACATACGACTATCCTCGGTTGTGAAGGATACCTATACATACTACTATCCTCGGTTGTGAAGGATACTTATACATACTACTATCCTCGGTTGTGAAGGATACTTATACATATTACTATCCTCGGTTGTGAAGGATACTTATACTTAATTACTATCCTCGGATGTGAAGGATACCCACGTAAGACCTACGTGAACTTATACTTACTACTGTTCTCGGATTGTGAAGAACACATATGGTTACGAATAGTCTAGTGGATATACAACATGGGAAGCCCCCACCAATAGAACGTACTTTCGGCCCAGTAGAGCCACCTGTTACAAACGAACATACTCTTACGCATTTACTTTCTGTGAACTCGCTCAACTAGTTGTTGATCCTCTGTTACATGCCTTGCAGGTCGTTAGATACATGGAGCTTGCACAGGGAGGAGCAGGTCGTTGTGGAGCATGGATCGTGGATGCCATGTTAAAACATTTAAACATTTGAACTTACATTACACATTGAGTTTTCTTACTTATGCTTCCGCTATACTTTGAAACTATGATTATGTTTTGAACACCTATCGTATTGAATGATTAGTTTACATTTATTATACTTGATATTAATTACATGTTCGATATGATTGGTGACTTGATCCTGGTCAGTCACGCTCCCAAGCGGTGATACTCCGCAGGTGGATTTTGGGGGTGTGACAGATTGGTATCAGAGCCATTGGTTATAGAGAACTCGGTTTTAATATGGGAAAACGTTTATATTAAAACCAGACTATAACCAGAACAGTGCTCTCAACGATCCACAACGACGCTTCGCTCCACGTGCAAGACTCGACATCCTAGGTAATAAGGTTTATGATTATTGCCTACATGCTAGAATTGCATAGAACTTTGCTCGTAGTATGCTTACATTACTTTGCTCACTACTTGTTACTGCTTAAGAACACCTATGTGCCTACACTTTTCTGTCATCGCACTACTCGCGAACCATTCATACTTATGCTACCTTTACTGTCCGATCATGTCTGGACGTGTTAACATGACTCAAGCCCAGTTGACGGCTCTCATTAATGAACAAGTTGCTGCGGCGCTTGCAGCCGCACAAGCAGGAGGTATAACCTGCTATTCCAAACCTATCCTAGGATGTTAGATCCTACTCTTGTGACCCAACTCTCGCGCTTAACCTTGACCTAACTTTCTCGCGCAACGGGTCAGAATGCACAGCAGCTTGTCTGCACATTCAAAAACTTCATGGACTGTCGTCCAAGCACATTCAGTGGCACAGAAGGAGCAGTGGGACTACTCCATTGGTTCGAAAAGCTCGAGTCTGTGTTCGAGATGTGTGAATGCCCTGAGGCTCGCAGGGTGAAATACGCCACTGGTACTTTGGAAGGAATCGCGCTAACCTGGTGGAACGCGCAAGTACAGATACTAGGGTTGGCAGTTGCTAACGCCACCCCTGGAACGAATTCAAAGAACGCATTAAAAGGAAAAGAAATTGGAGGATATTCCAGTTGTACGTGATTTTCCTCAAGTGTTTCCTGAAGATTTACCTGGTCTACCGCCTCATCGTCAGGTCGAGTTTCAAGTCGAGCTAGCTCCAGGAGCAGCACCTACACCTCGCTCACCGTATCAATTAGCTCCAACCGAACTGGAAGAACTGTCTAAGCAACTACAAGAACTCTTGGATAAGGGCTTTGTTCGTCCAAGCTATTCGCCTTGGGGAGCTCCAGTATTATTCGTGAAAAAGAAGGATGGCACTTTCAGGATGTGCATAGATTATCGTGAGCTGAACAAAGTCACAGTGAAGAACCGCTATCCTCTTCCTCGTATTGACGACCTATTCGACCAGTTGCAAGGGTCGAGTTACTACTCCAAGATTGATCTAAGGTCTGGTTATCATCAGCTGGGAGTCCGGGATGAGGACGTCTCCAAGACAGCCTTCAGAACTCGCTACGGTCATTACAAGTTTCTAGTCATGCCATTCGGGCTTACGAACGCGCCTGCAGTTTTCATGGATCTAATCAACAGGGTGCGCAAACCCTATCTTGACAAGTTCGTCATTGTCTTCATCGACGACATCCTGATCTACTCCATGAGTCAGGAGGAACACGAGCAGCACTTACGTCTTATCTTGGAACTTCTTCGAAAGGAGCAACTGTACGCCAAATTTTCTAAATGCGACTTCTGGATTCGTGAAGTCCACTTCCTAGGCCATGTGGTGAACAGGGATGGGATTCATGTCAATCCATCCAAGGTAGATTCGATCAGGAACTGGCCTGCACCGCGTACACCAACGGAAATACGCCAATTCTTGGGTTTGGTGGGGTATTACAGACGATTTATTAAAGACTTCTCCAAGATCGCACAGCCGCTTACTGTGCTGACACAGAAAGGTGTTACCTATCGTTGGGGTAATACACAAGAAACGGCCTTCCAGTACCTGAAGGATAGACTATGCAGCGCACCTATTCTCTCACTGCCCGAGGGCACGGATGACTTCGTGGTTTATTGTGACACATCGATACAGGGGCTTGGTTGTGTATTGATGCAGCGGGATAAAGTTATTGCCTACGCCTCTCGTCAACTCAAGGTTCATGAACGGAACTACACGAGGCACGATTTAGAGCTGGGAGCTGTTGTTTGTGCGCTTAAGATATGGCGACACTACCTGTACGGTACCAAGGGCACTATTTACACAGATCACAGGAGTCTCGAGCATATCTTCAAGCAGAAGGAATTGAACATGCGTCAACGACGATGGGTCGAGCTACTTAATGATTACGAATGCGCCATCAAGTACCATCCAGGCAAAGCCAATGTTGTGGCTGACGCTCTCAGTCGGAAAGACACTCTACCTAGACGCGTACGAGCCTTGCAGCTCACTATTCAGTCCAGTCTTCCTGCACAGATACGAGATGCTCAGATGGAAGCATTAAAACCCGAAAACGTCAAAGCTGAAGCCTTACGCGGTTCAAGGCAACGAATGGAACAAAAGGAAGACGGCGCATACTATGTAACGGGGCGTATTTGGGTCCCACTTTATGGCGGTTTACGGGAGCTTGTGATGGATGAAGCACACAAGTCTCGCTACTCAATACATCCAGGGTCGGATAAAATGTACCACGATCTCAAAACAACATATTGGTGGCCTAGCATGAAAGCCCACATCGCTACTTACGTCGGCAAGTGTTTGACATGTGCAAAAGTCAAAGTGGAGTATCAGAAACCAGCGGGCCTACTTCAGCAACCCAGGATACCGCAATGGAAATGGGAAGAAATTTCCATGGATTTCGTTACAGGCCTACCCAGATCCCAGCGTGGGAATGACACCATATGGGTGATCGTGGATCGACTCACCAAGTCTGCACACTTCCTGGCTATTAAGGAAACGGATAAGTTCTCCACTCTCGCAGACGTTTATCTTAAAGAAGTTGTTTCGAGGCACGGGGTGCCCGCCTACATCATTTCGGATCGGGATGCACGATTCACGTCAGAGCTATGGCAAGCGATGCACAAATCTTTTGGCTCACGATTAGACATGAGCACAGCATATCATCCTCAGACGGATGGGCAGTCTGAGCGAACGATCCAAACCCTTGAAGACATGCTTCGAGCGTGTGTTATCGATTTCGGCAACGGCTGGGAAAAGCATCTCCCTTTGGTGGAGTTTTCGTACAATAACAGCTATCACACCAGCATACAAGCCGCTCCATTCGAGGCATTGTACGGACGTAAATGCCGGTCACCTCTCTGTTGGGCAGAGGTGGGGGATAGTCAGATCACGGGTCCAGAGATTGTAGTGGACGCCACAGAAAAGATTGCACAAATACGACAACGCATGGCGGCAGCACGCGACCGTCAGAAAGCATACGCGGATAAGCGTAGGAAACCGTTGGAATTTCAGGTCGGGGACCGGGTTTTACTTAAAGTCTCACCCTGGAAGAGTGTGGTTCGTTTTGGCAAAAGAGGCAAACTAAATCCGCGGTATGTCGGACCGTTTGAGATCATTGAGAAAATAGGCAAGGTGGCCTACAAGCTAAACCTACCAGCTGAACTCGGTGCAGTTCACAATGTATTTCACGTGTCGAATCTGAAGAACTGCCTGTCAGATGAGACCCTCATAGTTCCTTTTAAGGAACTCACTATCAACGAGCGGTTGCAGTTTGTCGAGGAACCAGTTGAAATCACGGACCGGGATGTTAAGGTCCTCAAAAGCAAGAGAATCCCTCTTGTTCGAGTTCGTTGGAACTCCCGACGTGGCCCAGAGTACACCTGGGAACGCGAAGACCAAATGAAAGAAAAGTACCCCCAGTTATTCGAAACCAATGCAACCACTACTGAGACTGAAGCTACTACTGCGGAATTTCAGGACGAAATTCCAAATCAACGGGGGGATGATGTGACACCCCAGGAAAACCAGTAAACGATACAACTTACCTAGCTTCCTCAGTAACCACGTGCTAAATTTCGGGACGAAATTTCTTTCAAGTTGGGGATGATGTGACAACCCGTATTTCCAAGGTTAGCATTATTTAAATTCCACAACCCTCGACGTGTGTCTCTGCATCTAATTGTTTTTCTTTGTATTATTATTACACGGTCATACAAGATTGATTAAGTTACACGTGTGTGTCGTTAAATGCTATGTGTGCGAGTTGTATACTTGAAATCGCTCAATGGGTCTTATGTACCCGACTACTTAGAACGTATATGTGTACGGGCGTAGCAAAACGGGCCGAGTGGGCCTTACTTAGTGGGCCTCGTGAACGAATCAGGGCTGGATCAATATACGTAGAACTCGCGCGTGCCCCTTATCACATAAGTCCGCATTTTTATATCTTGACCCAAATTCTCTATTGCGATCAGTGGGTAGAACCGGCCCAAAACTTTGGTGTTGTTATTAGACTACCGGCCTAAACCATTACCTTGTCATTAGACTATCGGCCCAAAACCCTCTACCCATATATTCATGTGTACGTAACCTGGTAATGCACACAAACACAAACCCTACTTCCTCACTTGTGTGTGCGCCGGCATAGCAGACCCCTTCCTCGTGAATCACTATTCCAGCCGATCTTATCTGGGACGTGGTTGATTAACTGTGAGCACATAACTTAACATACCGAGCAAACCAAGGTGAGTTCACACTCTTACTAAGGCATGGGATTCCCGGGGCTTGGGAATGGGTTTTAAAGGAATAAGGTTGAATAGATTCGTACTGACACTATTACTAGACTACCATACCATCGTCCTCGGTTGTGCAGGACACATACGTGCAATCTACGTACACATATACTTACTACTATCCTCGGTCGTGAAGGATACTTACACATACTACTATCCTCGGTTGTGAAGGATACCTATACATACTACTATCCTCGGTTGTGAAGGATACTTATACATACTACTATCCTCGGTTGTGAAGGATACTTATACATATAACTATCCTCGGTTGTGAAGGATACTTATACTTAATTACTATCCTCGGATGTGAAGGATACCCACGTAAGACCTACGTGAAGTTATACTTACTACTGTTCTCGGATTGTGAAGAACACATATGGTTACGAATAGTCTAGTGGATATACAACATGGGAAGCCCCCACCAATAGAACGTACTTTCGGCCCAGTAGAGCCACCTGTTACAAACGAACATACTCTTACGCAATTACTTTCCGTGAACTCGCTCAACTAGTTGTTGATCCTCTATTACATGCCTTGCAGGTCGTTAGATACATGGAGCTTGCACAGGGAGGAGCAGGTCGTTGTGGAGCATGGATCGTGGATGCCATGTTAAAACATTTAAACATTTGAACTTACATTACACATTGAGTTTTCTTACTTATGCTTCCGCTATACTTTGAAACTATGATTATGTTTTGAACACCTATCGTATTGAATGATTAGTTTACATTTATTATACTTGATATTAATTACATGTTCGATATGATTGGTGGCTTGATCCTGGTCAGTCACGCTCCCAAGCGGTGATACTCCGCAGGTGGATTTTGGGGGTGTGACAATAGTCATAATCAAAATTTGGTTATTGAACTTTCAAAATGCAAAGAGGCAAAT
The DNA here is from genome assembly GCF_002127325.2 of Helianthus annuus. Lineage (NCBI taxonomy): Eukaryota > Viridiplantae > Streptophyta > Magnoliopsida > Asterales > Asteraceae > Helianthus > Helianthus annuus. The sequence goes on along the minus strand of NC_035446.2, from coordinate 159,467,372 downwards.
ATGGCTTTAACTTGGAACGAAAAAGAATTTAAATCTGTAATCGAAACATTAAAGAAAAGCGTGTCCGAAGTGAACAAAGTGGTGTACCATAAACAAGTAAGTATAAATGAGTACATTAACATTGTGGAGGAAACCAAGAAGCAACTAGCCATTGCCCAATGCGAGCATGATGCGATCAAACAAAAATTGGAAAGTTATTCTAACTCCCGATTTGTGCTTGATCACATCATCGATGTTCAACAACTAAAGGGAAATCAGAAAGGCATAGGATATACGAAATGTCCGCCCCCTTTGAGGCATAACTATACCAAGATGCCTGATGAGGAAGATATGCCACGGTATGAACCCAGTGTGCCTCTGAATTTTGAGGAATTTTCTACTGGCCTAGGGTTCAAACCGGACAATTCTTCAAACACATCCTCTAAGCAACAAGAAACTTCAGCATCCATGAAGCAAAGTCCTCCAATTATCGAGGACTATGAGACATCGGATGATGAATCAGAATTGGATGTAAGTGATCAGGATAAATCACTTGGCAAGATAAAAGGAGTAGTTATTCCACTTGAGAATCACATCCTTTGTGATCCTGATACTCCTGCTGTTCCATCAGTCGAGAAACAAGTGATAGATCCTGTCAAAGTTGACAAGACATCTGTGTCAGCTGTTAAAAGCAGTAATGTGTTGTATACGTTGGTTGGTGGTGATAAAATTTACTCAGATCGCGATTTTCCAATTGAAAATGTCAATCAATCTTTGATTGATAAAGTCTTTGAAGATAACACAAACAAATTTTTGGGAAAAACACTTCCGGGAATTGTTGTAACACAATGTGATCCAATTTCTAAGGCTGAGATCAGAAAACAGTTTGGAAATCAAAAATCACCAACCACTCAACAACCTAGTGCTTCTAATGGTAAACACCCTGTCAAGCGAGCTCAAAAGCCTAATGTCTCTCAAATGAAATCTGAAACGAAAGGAGCTCGTTTTCAAAAGAAAGTGAAAGATGTCAAATTCGTGTCATCCAAGGGTACTGATAAGATTGAGACTTTTGAGAACAAGTCAAACACCGATTTTGTACAACAAGTCACGATCTTAAAGCGTAACAGTGATAACAATTACACTCAACATACAAATGGGTGTGATGAAAAGGCTAGTACCTCAGGTTCCACGGGTTCGACATCTCATGGTCAATCAAATTCTCCTAAATTTGTTGAAAGGAGAACATGCTTTAAATGTGGGGAATTTGGGCATATCATTAAAAATTGCCCAAACGCTCCAAAAGAAAAGTTTGTTGAGAAGTCACCACCTGAAAAGGTTCACCCTCAACGTCAGTCAGTTTCACCAAAACATGATAGACAAACAATTAAAGAACAAGAAACGAAACTGCGACGTAAGAATATAAAAACTGTTGAAAAAGCTTTAAAATCTGAAGTTAAAATAGTTAAAAGGGAACCAAGTATGTCACAACCTTTAAAACCAGAAGCTTTAAAAACTATTTACAACACTCAATCTGGTAAGCAAAAACAAACTTGGAAACCTAAAGCGGGTGATAATTCAGGGGGATCAATTGTACTTGAGAATCATCAAGAAATTGAGATCACGTTTCGTGATGCTCAGGGACGACCCAAGACCACTAAGGCTTGGGTCCCCATCCTCAACTGATTTTTAAACGACATGTGTAGGGTGTTCCAGGAGGAACTATTAATAGTCATTGGATTGTTGATAGTGGAGCATCCAGGCACATGACTGGCGACTTACGGCTTCTGTACGACGTGAGAAATATTAGAGGAGGCTATGTCGCATTTGCGGGAGATAAAGGCGGATACATCACTGGAGAGGGAAGTATCTCCAATGGTATTGTGTGCTTCGATAAGATCAATTATGTTCGTCAAATTGATCATAATCTTCTCAGTGTGTCGCAAAACTGCGATAAAAAGTTCACCGTGCATTTTGATGATGCCGGTTGTTATGTGCTTAAACCTGGGTTCAAAATTCCACAAGAATGGATTCTCTTATCGGCTCCGAGAGTTAATGATCTTTATATTCTCGATATGAGCCAAGCGATTACAACATCTGCACAAGTCACTTGCTTTGTCTCGAAAGCCACAGAAAAGGAGTCTATATCTTGGCACAGAAGAATGGGGCACATTCACTTGAGGAAAATGAACCATTTGGTGAAAAACAATCTTGTGAATGGTGTGCCTGTGAGAAGTTTTCATTTACAAGATATCTGTGTCTCGTGCCAAAAAGGGAAGCAAACAAAGAAGTCTCACCCTTTGAAGAAAATCAACACTGTCAGCATACCTCTCGAACGTCTTCATATGGACCTTTTTGGACCTATGAAGCACAAGACAACATTCAGAGATGCTTATTGTCTAGTGGTTACAGATGACTATTCTAGATTTTCTTGGGTATCCTTCATGGCACACAAGAGTGAAACTCCTGGCATCCTCAAGGATCTTCTTACAATGTTGGAGAATCTCTATTCGTTGAAAGTGAAGAGGATCCGAAGTGACAATGGTACTGAATTCAAGAATCAAGTTATGGATGAGTTCTGTACTTCTAAAGGCATCCTTCATGAATACAGTTCTCGTTACACTCCACAACAAAATGGTGTCGCGGAGAGGAAGAATCGGACGATAATCGAAACTGCAAGAACAATGTTAGTAGAGTCGGAACTCCCTGTTCAATTCTGGGGGGAGGCTGTATCAACTGCATGCTACACATTAAACCGAGTTCTTATAGTAAAGAGACATGGCAAAACTTGCTTCGAACTCCTTCAGAAAAGGAAACCGGATCTTTCTTACCTAGAACCGTTTGGTGCTCCATGTACTATGATTGAGCCGGATGGAAAGTTTGGAGCGAAAGCTATCGAGGGTTTCTTCCTTGGATATGCTACTCCGAATTTTCGTGTTTGGAATCTGGCTACCAAAAAGATTGAGCTATGGAGTGAGGTGAGGGTTCAAAGGTACACGAGTCCTGTTAGGGCTCCGGGTGATCCGTGGATGTTCGATTATGATGGACTGTTTGACTCCTTCAATCTGCCAACCTTTGTCGAAGAATCAGCAGCTGCTAGAATGTTGTTTGAAAGTGACAATGCTACTGTCTCGCCATTGGTTAGACCTGTTCTTTTTGACCCACAAGGCTCTTCATCGGTTAACAATACGATTCACAATGAGGTATTTGAAGATGCTGCTGATTACAATGAGTCTTCGGAAGATGATGAATATCATGATGCAGCAAAAGGATCTTCAGCTCCAGTTGCTCCTGTTCAAGGTGCCTCTGTTGATACACCTCATGTGCAGAATGTAGACACTGCTGAAGGGAATGCATCCACCTCTACACACATTCCTGGTGTGGAGTTGGTTGTTGATCTTAATCTTAACAATTTGGGTATCAATGCACGTGTGTCAGAAAATCCTGAAATAAGGATTCATGATACCCATCCCCAGCAGAATATTATAGGAGATGTCCATCGCGGTGTGCAGACGCGTAATCAGCTGAGAAACAACCAGAATGCTGGTTTGTATTCAGCCATTAGAGAATCTGGTCTTCAGAATGATTGGTCCTTCGCGTGTTACGTGTCACAAGAAGAACCAAAATCGTGGAAAGAAGCCTTAAAGGATAATGCTTGGGTTGAAGCCATGCAGGAGGAACTGCAGCAATTTCAAAAGCTTGGTGTTTGGAAGCTTGTTGAAAGACCAGAGAACTACAAGAAAATTGGCACTCGATGGGTTTTCAAATGCAAGAAGGACGACCGTGGAGTGGTTATTCGTAACAAGGCAAGATTGGTCGTTCAGGGATTTCGTCAAATCGAGGGGATTGACTACAATGAAGTCTATGCACCAGTTGCTCGTCTGGAAGCTATTCGGATCTTTCTTGCTTATGCATCATTTAAAGGATTCAAAGTCTACCAGATGGATGTGAAAAGTGCTTTTCTTCATGGGATAGTTCAAGAAGAGGTGTATGTCGAACAGCCTTCAGGTTTCGAAGATCCTGTCCATCCGGATCGGGTTTGGTTGCTCAACAAAGCTCTTTATGGTTTACATCAAGCACCTAGAGCTTGGTACGTAACCCTATCCAACTATCTTCTGGAGAATGGATTTAGACAAGGCCTTATTGATTGCACCCTCTTCGTCAAGGAACAAAATGGAGATCTTCTGCTGGTGCAGGTATACGTTGATGATATCATTTTTGGTTCTACTAATGAATCTTTGTGCAGGGAATTCGAGCATATTATGCAGGAAAAGTTCGAGATGAGCGCTATGGGGGAGATGAATTTCTTTTTGGGCCTACAAGTTCAGCAAACCGAGTCTGGGATATTCATCCATCAGACTAAATATGTTGGTGACATCTTGAGCCGGTTCTAGATGTCAGATGCAACGCCCATTGGTACCCCACTTCCGCAGAATCACGGGATTACTCCGGATTTGAAGGGTGAAAGCGTCAACTCCTCCTATTATCGTGCTATGATCGGATCTCTCATGTATCTTACTGCTTCAAGGCCTGACATAATGTATCCAACGTGCCTGCTCGCAAGATATCAAGCTAATCCGAAGGCCTCCCATTTGTCAGCTGCAAAAAGGATTTTTCGCTATTTGAAGGGATGTCCAGACACCGGTCTTTGGTACCCTAGGGATGATAGCTTTGATTTGACCGCATACAGTGATTCTGATTTCGGCGGTTGCAAAATTGACGGCAAATCAAAAACAGCAGGATGTCAGTTCTTAGGAAGTCGCCTGGTGACGTGGCAGTGCAAAAAGCAGACATGTGTTGCTACATCAACCTGTGAAGCAGAATACATTGCTGCCTCCAGTTGTTGCTCCCAAGTCTTGTGGATACAACAACAAATGTGCGACTACAGTTTTGAATTCCTAACTACTCCTATTTTTGTTGATAACAATGCTGCCTTACAGATCACTAGAAATCCTGTGCAGCATTCCAAGACCAAACACATCAAAATTAAATATCACTTCATACGTGATTGTTTTGACAAAAGATTAATCGATGTTATTCATATCCCCACCGAACACCAACGTGCCGACCTGTTCACAAAAGCATTTGATAAATCTCGGTGCGATTATCTAATTTTGGTAAACGGCATTGAGGTAAAACATGAGTTAACCGACATCGGGAAATCGTTTTTGTAAACATCTTTGTGTCTTTTAAATTTATCTTAGTTTGTTGATTTTAGGGGGAGTAAATCCAAAATTTTAAAAATCCAAAAACATCGAGAAATTTCAAAACACAAAAACAATAGAAAAACAAAAATGAGTTTCCTGGCGAGCAAAAGAGAATATGACAGTACATCAGTTGTCTGTCGAAATCTCTTTAAACCTTAAATGAAAAACGGTAAGCAGCTCTATATAAGATGTATCGGTAGGCTCACAATCATTTTAAAGTGTGCAGGGTGATATAAACCTTAATCGACTGAAGACCAGGTGGGAACCATTCATTGGCATATGGTCTTGGTACCGAAATTTCGTTTGATAGATTGCCGAGGTTCTGAGATATTCGGTCTTTATGCTGCTTATCATCTGGGTATCATGGTTGTATCTTTTAACGAAAAATAACGGGGACGCAAGTCTAGATCTTCCATGATACTATACATATGTGTACATATTGCATACGACCTCAATAAGTGATAAACAATCACATGTCCCTCAAATAAGTGATAAAATATCACATTTATCCGGGAGTCAAGTTCGTCTCCCTGTTGTACGAAAGTACTGACCTGTTCACGAACTTGCTCCTGTGCCCTCATGCATCGAAAATCAAGTTCCTCATCAATAAGTGATTCTATCACATAGGGCTTGTTTTCAAATCAAAATAAGTGAGTATCTCACATCTTATACGGTCAAACAGATGATAATCAGTATACTCACCGGTAAGATGAATTCTCGTGCATACCTTGATACGGGAATGTGTCGTGAGGTGGATTCACATCGACTTGTAAGTATAAATCTTACCGTAAAGCGTATCTCCTAAGTGTGATTACGTTTGATAAGCATGAGTTTAAGTGGACAACAATATCGATAATCGAGGTTGTATACTTATCAAGAACTTTAAACAGAAATGAAATTATGTTGACTAAGACCGTAAGCTGGTATGATTCCTTATCCTTGAAACTCGCAAAAGTTGCATCTGTACAGTTGATTATCTTGTCAATTTCAATTGCATTTAGTTTAGTTTTCAGCGTTTTAAGATTTATTTGTAGTGTAGTATTTATGTTTGTTTTTGATGATGCCAAAGATGTTTGCTTGGTGTTTATGATCGGAAGCCTGAAACCTACTTCATAAATCGTTCTTGTTTTTGAAAACTCAAACTAATGTCAATCTGGTAAATTGCTAAAACCTGTGTGCATATGCCAAAATGTTTCATGCCTTGGTGATTTTGGAACAGATGTCGACGAATCAAAACTTGGTTAACGAATCAAGCTGCTGTTGACGAAACAGAACTGGTCAAAGTCAAAGTATGAGTCTTGGTCTGCCTCAGGTCAATCTGTTTCATGTTTGACGAAACAGACCTGTCTCGTCGAAGACATTGACGAAACAGGGAGCCCAAGTCTGTTTTGCCATGGGCTAACTTCACATGCCCAAATTCTGGCCCATCTTCTGTTTCGTCAAGGCCCAGAATCTGATTCGTCAACATCTGTTTCATCAAAAAGGGAGTCGGTGTATAAAGTCCTTTATGTCAGAGGAGTTGGTTACATTTTTCAAACCTCTCAAGTGTGCAACTGTTCATCTTCTCTCCCAAACACAAAAACCCCATCTACATTTTCCTCTCAAAACATCACATACCTTCAGATTTTCATCAAAAACTTACAAAAATCAAAGATGGCACCTAAAGAAGGTAAAAGGAAACCGGCGACAAAGAAAGAAAATAAGACGGAGGAGGAAATCATGTCTGAAAAACGCCACAACCAGGTTGCATATTTGGATCCGGAGGAGAAGGTTGCTGAGCTAAAAGATATTACTAGATGGATCCGGGAATCACGTTTCAACTACGCTGTTACATACTCAACGCCTGTATACAAGTCTCTCATCAAAGCATTCCGGAATTCGGAGAATGTTGGTGAAGTGGATGGCAAGGAAGTTATCAGTGGCCGGGTAGAAAATGTGGATGTGATTGTGTCACCGGATATTCTTAATGAAGTTCTTCAGTTACAAGACAGTCCGGACGCTCCAGATTCTGTTCCGATTCTGTGTATTCGAGGCTGTTTATTACGGATGAAATGCACCGGAGATATCCTTAGTATGCAAATTAACAAGGGTGATCTGCCGCTAAGATACAAGTTTCTACTACACGTTCTGATCTAATGTTTGAGCAACAAACGGGCCGGTTACGACATGGCTAGCAACGAACTCATGGGTCTTCTGGTGGCCTTAGTACTAAAAAAACTGTTTAGTATTTCAAGGTTCATCTTTGAGAACATGAAGGAGAATCTGACATGAACTGGAAAGAACAAGACCATTGGAAGCAAGTATTGGATGTATCCACGTTTTCTGCAGATGATAATGAATGTTCAACATCCAAGTCTTCCAAAAGCAGACAACGATGTGCTGAAGATAGAAGCTATGAACTTCCACTCATTACGACTTATCAAGAACTTAGCTCATAAAAGATACAAGGAGAGCGATCCTCCAAGGAAATTATTTGGTGCTCTTCATAACACAGCATATGTTGCTCCTGCAGACAACAAGTGGCGTCATGAAGACAGTCAATCTGATGATGAAGAACCTGAATTAAAGAGGATGATGAGTGAGAAGTTTGGTCCAGAACCAGAAGTGTCCGATGAATCTGACAGTGATGATAATGGTGGTGATGGTGGTGATGGTGGTGATGCTGGTGCCGTTGGTGCATCAAGTGTAGGAACCACTGGTGGCACATCAGCTGGTGGTACTTCAACTGGTGGTACCTCAGCAGGGGGAGTGTCAGCTGGTGACACATCAGCCGGTGGTGATGATGAGGCTGATTCAGATTCTGATGATGATCTCTTACTTGAACCTGGATACGAGATGTATCTGGATGAACGCGGGGTACGAAGATACAGAAAGATCAGACAGGAAAATGATCCGGAATACGTTCCTTCTGATCCTGAAACGGAACGTGCAAGAAAAAGGAAAGCCGGAAAATCAGCAGAGCATCAGAAGAAAAAGAAAGCTCGGAAATACTTGAGTACCTCCTCCCGAGGTTCTGTACCACAAGCTCCTATTCCAGAACCACCTGTAGTCTCTTCTCCTCCTGCAGCTCAAACCGTATCTCCACAGCCTATTCCACAACGATCCATGGCTGCTGCAATCAGAGCAACCACTTCTCAACAACCGAGTAGTGAACGTCAAAGGATCTACTCGGAGATGACTCAAGATGAAAAGAATGATTTTCTGTTCCGTCAATATGAGGCTGCAGCAGACCGCATTCAAAGACAGACTGATTTTATTCGTATCACGAAGAATTATCAAATCCATCATCAGGTAGAGATTGATAGGTTAAAAGCTACTGTTGGTGAACAGCAAGCTACTATCCAACGCCAACAAGCAGAGATCGATCTTCTTAAAGCTGAAAATGAAAGGATGAAAGCTTCCGAAGCTGAAAGGGATAGAAGGAGTTCGGTTCTCCAAAAATTGGCTGAAGACCTGAGAAATAGATGCGATGTGATGAAAGAGTGGTATGACTCGTGGAATACCATAGTATTTGAAGGGGCCAGGAAGATGAGTGCTAACTTCGATTTTCTCCGCAAACGAGTCGCTACCTTGTGGGAGGATAGGTGTAAGCAGCAAGAAATTCTGCAGAAAAGGGATGAAGATCCTGAGGATCAAGGGAATCCTGATTCAGATGCTACACCACAACAGCCCCCAGCTGGTACATCATCTGCTGTAGTCGTTTATCAGCCGTCAGTGATAGGATCATCTGAAGGGGCATCCAGTGGTACAGTCGGTGAAGAACAATTTCTTGAAGCTTTAGTTGGTTCACCCCCTGTCCCTAGTTCAGCTGATTTAGCATTGCAGGTTGTGCATCCGATTACTGGAGAATCTCTTGAAGAGGGTGAGATTGTTGATGATCTCACGCCTCAACAATTGATCACTTTGAAAGCAATGAGAGACGTTGATGATGAGGAAATTGAGAAGATGCCGAGTGAACCGGAATCTGCAAATGTTGAAAATGTTGATGAGATTGTCTTTGAAGGTGATGTGAAGAAATCATTATATGTGATACAAGATGGTACCGAATTTGCTCCGTTTGATGAGGACTGGTTGAAAAACAACGTTGAAGATATTGATGAACACCTAAAAAACCGTGATACTTCAGAGAATGCCACAGATGCGTTCGCTGCGTGGCGTCAACAGTTTTTGTCAAAGGTTTCAAAGCCAGTTCCAGAGGCTACACAAGTTGATTTCTTATAGCTAGAAAAGGCTAAGCCAAGTGGGCGAATACTGTGTTGGATGTTTGTTAAGGAAATTCACTGTGTTGCGATCAAGTGGGAGTTCGGGATCCAGTATTTTAGGTCGCTGCTGAGCATTTTATCTTTGCCTTTTATGATGTGGCTGCCTTGACAAAGATAGATCTCATTAATCGCTCAGGATTTGATGGTGCGACGCTATTTGAACGTTTGATTCGAATGAACAAGAAATCGGGGTGGAAAGACAAGTCTTACAAGCCTCAGTTCCCCAGACATCAGCAGATAAAGTTCACGCTTGATCCGGAAACCAACACCGGGAGATACAAGCTTGTGTACGAGCCGGTGAGAGTGGTTGAGAAGATTCCGTTAATGCCGATGCAGCAGGATTTTCTTGGTGACATGCGTTTGTGGTGCTACGATTCAGATACGCATGAGGCAGTGATTGTGTTCAACGATGATAAGAACTTCAGGATACTAGATCCGATGTGGCTGGTGAATATGTCTGCATCCGACATCACCAAACTGTACCGACACGACATCTTTTACGAAGACAAGGATGCTCACCAAGCATTGAAGTTTCAACGTGTTGCTTGCTACTGCTATTACCGGGGGATACATTCGGGCAGTTCCTGGTCCGAACATCACTGAAGAAGAAAGATATGAAGACCGAAGACAAGCAACAGACAAGGGGGAGTTTGTTGATGCATTTTTTGTGTGTCTGTTACTAGTCTTGTAAGTAATGTCGTATTTTGTACGGTCTTTATTTGATTATCGAGTCTGTATTCGTAGTCAACCAAGTCGGATATCCTCCTATCCGCTTGTGTCCGACGTGTTTTGTGTCTCTTTATATGTATTTGTCGTAAAACAATTCATGTCGCCTCTAAGGGTATTTCTGTCAATTATATTTGTGATGTTTGTGCCATGTCTGTTTACTGTCTGTTTACAGCAAACAGATAACAATTTGCAGGCCTTGGCGAAACAGGTCTGTTTCGTCAAAGAGATGTCGACGAAACAGACTTGTTGACTTTGTTTGTGTTTCGTCAAGGTAGTTAACGAATCAAATGTAATTCGTTGACTGTTGGGCTTGTTCTTGGGCTATCTTCTGTTTCGTCGGCCCATGTTCTGTTTGGGCAAGCTTAACAGCCCAGCTGCTATAAATAGGCACATTATGTTCACAGTTTACCTTGGAGATGAGAGTTTACCCTTGAAGCTTGTAAGAACTGTGTTTGTATCAGTTACCAGATCTCATCCAGTTAATCAAACGATTGTGTTTCTTTGGTTAACCTGTGTTTTTCTTGTTCTATGTTTGATTGGCTAAGTTAAGTGGATTCTGCACACTTAACTTTGTTTGCTATAAACAAGGATTCGGTAGTGAAAATCGATCCTCCGATTTAGGGACCTACACGCGTGTAGCCCCAAACAGGGGTACCGTATGTATTTCCCAAACCAGGAAATAAGTGTGTTGTCCCAAACCAAGGATGCATGCTTTTAGAAAAAGTTGTGGACTCACCTTTGCTTAGCTCGATAGACTAAAGTACTCGAGCTAGTTTGGTCAACCACATCCTATGATGGTTACCAAGATTGTTAGGGTTTATGTATGCAAATTCACACAAATCCTACACGTATCTAGCAATTAACATGCGTACAAGTTGCACAACATATTACCAAGTAGTTTTCAAGCATATGTTCATAATGTACACTACGACATGCCGTTCATCAGTTTTTCAACCATTAAGCACATACGGACACCAAAAGTAGCAAATTCGACACTTTATAAACTTATAAGTATGCATAACTCAATTCACTGAAAATAGTCTGTTTTGGGATGCTCGTTTACCGTACATACGAGATTGAAAAAATTAAATCTTTTTATACGACGTGCCCTTCGGAGGGACTTGTGTTATATTTTAGAGTCTAACTCTTTATAAAAAATTATAAAAAATCATTTACTAAGTAGCAATCATATTCATCACTTCCTGACTGCAGCTCATGGAAAAATTCATTTAAAAATCCTCGTTTATCCAATTGACGTAATTGTAGTTGGAGGTTCGCACCAAAACCTAAGGCTATCTACAGTATAAATTTTATGGTCTAACTCTAAATATTCCCCATGTTATGACTTAAAACATAGCACATAAAATCTGCAGAAAAATGCAGCTTTAATTGCTGAAACAAAATAATTTATTTAAAATAGCAAACGACCTCTAAAAATAATGACCCGCTTACAGCCAACTGAAATCGGCTGTAACGATTGGACATCTTCCTGTTTTCGCTACCCGATCCCCATAAACGCTTCATTAGCGAACCCGATTAGTTATAACAACAACTACAGCAGATTAAGGATATTTATATCTAGTGCATCACTATAAATCACCATAATTTTTAAAGATACCAAATCCAAACAACCAACATATCAAACCACCCAACTAACATGATCCCTTATAAACCTAATCCATTAATATAATCATATGCATCAAGAACATTTAATTGAAATAGAAAACGTGTAACACACCTAAAAATATTAAATTATATATGCGTGTAAACATGTATAGTTAGATATATATATATATATATATATATATATATATGAGAGATTAAAACTAGGAATAATTAACCTAGTTAAAATCTTGTCATAAAAGATGAGAAATAAAGTATTCTAACCCTTTTATAAACTTAGAAACTAGAGGGGGCAATTGTGTCAATTTGGAAACTAGTGTTTTAAAAACATTGGATAAACTTAAAACTCACACACCTTGTGTGTGAGCTGGGGATCGACCAAAACACATAAGAACCAAAGCTCTCATCTCAAAACCCTAAATTCTCATAAATCCCTTCTAAAATCAAAGAAGAATTCAATAAGGAGTCAATCTTAAGCTAGAATCTTGATCACTACTATTAGGAGATCGAAAGGTATGCTTAATTTTGATACATGATGATGTTTTGATTATTCTTAAATTCTCATAATTGAAGTTTTTAGAGAGTTGATTGATGTTAAGACTAAATTAGGATGATTATAATCGTAAGAACAAGTCTTAGACAAGAAATTGATAGTTTCATGTCATAACCTAGTGATTTCAATGTTTATCATATGTGGGTTATGAGGGTTTTGTGAATATTATGAAGAACACTTGAATCATATAGATGATTTAGTGTTACTTGAATGTTTGGAATTAAATTTCAGTGTAGTTATAGTATTCTTGCAATATGAATTGAAATACTATGATTTAACATGGTTAAAGTCATTAATCATGAACATGATAATGATAGTATACTAATTATGCACACAAGATGTTTGATAAAATGCTTGAATGAATTTGAAATAAGTGTGAATTATGAAATAATTACTTATTTGGCTAGCTGAAAGCATTTAAAAGTTGAATATAGAATTATGGATATTAAGCGGTATGTTCGAATTGGATTTTATAGGCAATTTGGGTGGTTCGTCTAGTAACCAAGGTGGAAAGGACAATCGGTTGAAAGGAAAGCTCTAAAGGTACGTGGCTATACGCTTCGTAGATTATCGTTATTATCTTATGTTTAGTTATTTGAATAATGATTAAATCGTCATGAAGTTTGGTTATTACTGAAATGGAGGATTTCCGTATGTATTAACCGGTTGAAATAACTAGTGTATAGTGCTAAATAAAAACACCGAAGAAGTGGTGGATTCCACTTTAAGGTTCAAACGGGTCAAATTGATCCGAATCATACATGTTTGGTTGTGTGAAAGCGATAGAATTTGCCGACGCAACCAAACGGGTCAAAACAACCAAAGTAATAAACTTTGGTGAAATAAGGCGACGGATGTCGCTAGGAAAATAAAACGGGTCAATGTGACCCAATTGGTGATTGTTTGGTAATATAAATCGACGAATGTCGTTAAATAAACCAAACAGGTTAAAACAACCAAAGTGATGAAACTTTGGTAAAATGAAGCGATGGATTTCGCTAAGAAAGCTTACCGAATCAATAGAATGTCTTGATGTAAACCGGAAGGGTTATAGAAATAAAAACGTCGAAATGATATCAGAACTTTAATTTATACATATTATAGTAATGAGCCGAGAAAGGGTAACGATGTATACAAGTCATAAACTCAGGTTTGAGTATGACAAAAATATGGGCAAATTCCCAATATAGGATTTGCGTTGTAGTTGTTTAACTAGTTAGAGTTAAACGGGTCGAATAAACGTATCCATATAATTAAGGGCAAAGAAGTTGCATAAATAAAGCCCCGTTGTTTTGGATATGTTATATGTATTAGTCGTATAAGAGTTTTGAATGCTAAAATCAAGTTATGGTTATTAAAACACAAGCGGGTCAAAATAACATGAAAAATTTTATAAGCCGAGGGCTTAAATTCAAGAAATTTGTTCACGTGAATATTGGATTTTAATTCTATGTTATAGAGGATCGAATTACGATCACATAGGAAGAAACGAGACCTAATTCGGGTCAACAACGAACAAGTTATGTCCGTTTTCGTAAAAGATAACATAGCTGGGAAATATGCAGGTTTTATAACAAACCTGCTGGAAAAAGACAGCTGTCGCGCCACGCGACAAAGACACACTTCACCATCGTGACACGCGATGACCCTCGCGGCCCGCGAAGGCTGGACCTTCTCTGTCGCGCCCCGCGGCCGAACCTCAGATCTGGAAAAATGTTGCTTTGACACGTTTTGACATTTAGAACTTGTTTAATCACATTATAAACACATATAAATGATGTTTTAATGATTTTTGGCCATAGGTAACTGTAGAAACTCGCGGATGAAGATCAAGCTATGTTAGAAAACCGAACACGCGCACAAAGAAGCTTCCGCAAATGAAACAATTACTTTTGTTACAAACGTTTAGGTGTTATGTTATGACACTTTAGAAAATGTGTTTTGAAAGTTAAATATGTTGTGTTTTTAACAATATGTTTTGAAACATTAGTAAACGTCTTTTGAAGGTTTCGAAACTTGTATAAATGTCGTTAAGTTAGGTCGATGTTTTAATATTGAATGAAGTATAAATGCAGTAAGTATTGTATAAATTATTATAAAAAGATAAGGGTCTTACAAGTTGGTAATCAGAGCCTCGTTAAGACAAAGTGTGTTCGGTTCAAAGCTTGATCAAGACATCCGGTAAGAGTTACTTATAAATGAGTCTAGATTTAAAGATTTAAATGATGTAAAATATGTGAAAAGTGTATGGGAGGAGTGTATAAATACGCTCGAACCCGGGAAATACACTAAGTAAGAAAGGTAAGGCAAGATATGTACTTGACCAAACCGAAAAAATAAATAACTGTTGATGCAGATTTTGTGTCCGATGCTTGTCGAATAGATTAGATTTTATTTTACGTTGAATATGTAACAGTTAGTGAAACGGTCAAACGAATGTGTATTGACCCGCTCGTTTGAAGTGGTCAAAGGAGAGGGTTATGTGTTTGACCGTGTGTGTGCAAGTGAAATGGGTGTGGGTATAAATACCACCCTTGTCTTTCATTTTCACTGAAGAGAGTTGAGAGACAAGGAACTCATTTGTGAGAGTTCTTAGTTTGCTTTATTGTGTGGGGGAGAGATCACCACTTGGTCTCTCCCCGGATGTACACTCCTTTGGTATTAGTTCGGTTAGCTTGTAGTCGGGCCGATTTGTAGTGTTATACTACCGGATTAATACAAAGAAGTTGTTTGTTTATCTCTAATCTCTCCCGTCTTGAACTAATCTCACACTAATCACGGTTTCGGTCCCGAAACACGGTCCTACAATTGGTATCAGAGCCATGGTGCCCGATTTAGTAAATCTAACCGTTTACTAAGTCACATGTGCTCTAGATCTGTGATTTTTGTGCTTTTTGTTCAAGATGTAAAAATGGTGAAAATGGAGAAAAACCCAGATCTGGACCCAAAATTCAGATCTGTGCTGAAACGAATCACACCCGAGGTTTAGGTTTTCTGTTTTACACCAAACAAATCAAGTTTTCATCTTGTTTCTAAAGATTTTTCGTCAGATCTGGGAATAAACAGTGGCTGTGATCTTGAGATGTTCTTGGCGGCTGTTAAGAAATTTTAGGGTTTCCGACGAAACCCCACTTCCCCTGCACATGACGAAACGCCCCCCCACGAAACACCTGAATATCCTGTTTCGTCGGCTTCCTTGTTTCATCGACTCAGGTGTTTCGTCGATGATGGTGGCGGCTGCAATTTTGTTTGAGGTTTGTATCGCAGAAAGAGAGAGAAATAGCTGCTGTTGTGGCTTGTTGTTGAAGATGATCGGAATTTGACTTCCGATGAGAGTGATGACTGACTGTTGGTGTGCATCGCAGGAGAGAGGGACATGAATATCTGCTGTAGATGTTTGTGTGTGTCGAGGAAGAAAAAGGGGTCAGACAAATATAATTGTCGGCTGAAGATAAAGTTGCCTAGGGTTTATTTGTTGGATTTGTTTGGAAGGAGCCCACTAGATTAAAAAAATGGCTTTGGATGGATTTTTGTAAAGGGCCTTCACGAAATCACAGTAACCAAATACAAGTAGTCTTCGTGGGGTGCATTTTGGTCCAAAAGCATTTTTTTTATTATTGGGCCCTTTTGTGGATATTAGTCTCAAGTCACTGTTCGTTGACTTTTAACAATCAAGTCTTTTGTGGGCTTATAATTTTTAGTGGACTACATTTCAAACAACATGTCTTCGTTGTGAATCACTGTTCGTGGAGCATAGGGTTCGCGAAAGATATTTGAGTTAATTTTTAACGTCAAATTCGTACGGGTTCGTGAAGCGCGCGGGATGATGTGAGATGATGAAGCATGATGAAAACAAATGATATTTTTTTTGAACGTGGGGTAGTCACGGTCACTGATGCGAACGTCAAACTTGATGACTTGACTACTATGGGCCAAAAACAAAAACGGTATGTTCACTTCCGCACGTCAATATTTATGATTGTTATCGGTTATTCGAAAATGTTCGAAATCATTTTGTTTATTGTCATATTCTCGCATTTGAAAACGAACGTATGAACCTGGAATGTCAATACCGGTCCTAACGAGTTCACAAAGTCTTTGGAGGGATACAAGTCGGATCCTACGGGGTACTAGGCGAAATTTCTTTATCAACTAGAATATGCAACGAAGAAATCTTTTTGTTTATTGTCATAATCTCGCATTTGGTAACGAATGAATGAACCTAGAAGGTCAATACCGGTCCTAACGAGTCCACAAAGTCTTTGGAGGGATACAAGTCGGATCCTACGGGGTACTAGGGGACGTTCTTATTCAACTAGAATATGCAAAGAAGAAAGTCATTTTCGTGATTTTTCGAACAACCGAGAACATTCAATGAAGATTGATGACAGTTCCGCTCAGTGGAGGGAATTGGTGAACATTTGAAGATAAATTCTACTCAGTGGAGAGAATTTGTTATGTGAAATTGACGACAGTTTCTTTGAAGTGGAGAGAATCTGTTAAGGTTTAGATATCTTACCAAAGAAATGGGGGGATAAATTTTTTTTTTCATATGTTGAATTTCTTCGGTAAATTTCTAAACGCAATCACAGGTGGTAGAGTTTGTGATTTTCTAGTGATACAAACGGTTCGGCGTGGAATGTTTTGATTCCACAAAGACGGTTTACAGAAGACAGTTCACCAGAAATCTCTATCAATGTAGTATGCTTGTATGAAATAGAGTTCTTATGACAGATCAAGACTTGATGCAGTTCTTAAAGATTGGAACCCTTATCAAATGCCGGTTGGAGTATTGGAAGATCAGCGGAAGATCGGTCAATTGAGGAAATTGCACAACACCCAACACGGATACGCGTACTTTAAGGGGGAACTATTATACAAGGAGCGTCAAGATACTACTTACCTGATCATCGGTCAAGGGGGAATTTGTTAACACAGAGAAGATAAATACTTGAATGAAGATCGATTGCAGTTGCATTTTTCAGCATTCGACATCAACGGACAAGGGGGAATTTGTTGATGCAGATTTTGTGTCCGATGCTTGTCGAATAGATTAGATTTTATTTTACGTTGAATATGTAACAGTTAGTGAAACGGTCAAACGAATGTGTATTGACCCGCTCGTTTGAAGTGGTCAAACGAGAGGGTTATGTGTTTGACCGTGTGTGTGCAAGTGAAATGGGTGTGGGTATAAATACCACCCTTGTCTTTCATTTTCACTGAAGAGAGTTGAGAGACAGGGAACTCATTTGTGAGAGTTCTTAGTTTGCTTTATTGTGTGGGGGAGAGATCACCACTTGGTCTCTCCCCGGATGTATACTCCTTTGGTATTAGTTCGATTAGCTTGTAATCGGGCCGATTTGTAGTGTTATACTACCGGATTAATACAAAGAAGTTGTTTGTTTATCTCTAATCTCTCCCGTCTTGAACTAATCTCACACTAATCACGGTTTCGGTCCCGAAACACAGTCCTACAATAACACATTACTTGTGATTAAGTATGTGTGCTATACATTTTCATATAATAAGATGGAAATGAATTGAATAGTTATTGATTAATTATTATGAATATTTCAGTTAAAGAAATGTCTGGAATAACTGGAGGTGAGGTGACATCTCACTTAACTGAACAAATGAAAGCTAAGATTTCCGAGGAAGTCGGAAAGGCTTTAGAAAATAGTCTATCGCAGTTTATCGATAGATTACAAACCACAATCGTGCTGGTGGTGGACGATATGATGACTGAACTGAAAGACAATATCTTATAAGAAAGAGAAGAAAGGAGGGTATTGGATGTGAATCCACCCCGTAAAGAAATTAAAGTCTAATAAAGCTCCCAAGAAAGGAATTACAAAAAGAGGATTACATAAGTGTAAAACATGTGGAAAAAATCACAAGGGTAAATGCTATAAGCCGGGACATAATAAGTCTAAATGTCCAGAGCGGCTTGGAACCAAAGGAACAACTGATACAAGGTCAGATGCCTAGAAATCGAGGGCAAGGTCGTTCCACATGATAGCCATAGAGGCTAAAGCTGAACTTGATGTTGTTTCGGGTATATTCTTGTAAATTTAAATTCAGCACGGATTTAAATGGTTACGGGTGCAAATAAATCTTTTGTTTTCCATCGATTTATTTAATACCCTACACTCACGTTAACGAAATTACCTATGCTTTAAGAAGTAGAAATAGGTAATAATAAAAAGTTTTGTTGACTATGATATGTGTTGAAACTGTAAATTGAGTATTAACAATGAAGATTTCTTCATCGATCTAATTCCCATGTTAATGGGAGAAATCCAAGTGGTAATTGGGATATATAGGCTAACTCGATATCACACAAAATTAATATGTAATCAGAAGGAGATATAATTAATGTCTCCGAGCGGAAACATGTTATTATTATGGGGAGAAAAGTTGTAGTCCCCTAATCTGCTTGTTTATTGAAGCTTATAAGCTTATTTAGCACGGATATAAGGCGTAACTGGCTTACATGCATGATTTGACTAAAAATCTCTAGAAATTTAAGACGTAACCATTGTACGTAATTTGAAGATGTTTTCCTAAAATATCTAACGAGGATACCACCCGAACGCAAGGTGGAATTTGGCATTGAATTAGTTCCAGGCGCGAAGACGGTAACCAAAGCTCCGTATTGATTAACTCGACCCTCCTTGATCATCAGCAGACCCCTGGTTTCCTTAGGTATGTTACCTTCAGCAGTTTTAAGCATCATATGCAGCTTTGGAATGGTATTGTCCCAACCGTTCATATTATAGTTCAAGCCTAACCGGTCGTATAACTTATGACTTAGGCGATGAGTTGAGGATGATATCCCCAACCAACTCATTACTTAAGGGAGTTTCAAGACGAGTTAGATGATCCATATACCCCTTCATTTTCAATACATCAATGATAGATGACCCCTCCTGCATGCGACTTCCCATGAGTGATTTCATCACCTCAAATTGTTCATGCCTTGCTTGTTGTTGAAACATTTGTTCCAAATGTTGCCTCATATAAAAAATTATCCAAATTATCCAGAGTCTGTTGGAGCTCTGGAATCACGCATACCAACATGCGACAAGAAACTTTTAGAGAATCATCAACATGCTTCTCCTAGTTTCTACAGGCAGGGCCTTCTTAAGCAGCAGGTTCATCCGGGATTGGGTCATCGAGAACAGACAACCTGTTTCAGGTTGCGATACCAATCGATGAAGTTGGAGTTGTTGAGATTATCGTTTTCAAGAATGGACTTGTGTGAGAATAGAGAATTAGTAGTGTTATTATTGGCGATTAGACAATCTACAAAATTCAAAACATATATAATTTAGTATTTTCATGCTTGATATCCGAAATAGTTTATGAACCAATTGCAAAAATTATCTTTAGGAAGTGAGATCTCGTTTCATCAATACATCATGAATGGCTAAGCTCTGTTCACTAGTACCACTACGCGGGTGGGTAACGATTACCGTTTGTGTCAACTAAACAATCCTCGAGTTAGTCCAAAATCTCCATCTTTTCCTTGGTTGCTCCGTCTTCGGTCTTCAATATTTGTCTTCGTCCGTTTACGATTGTATAATAAAACACTTTC
This sequence comes from Helianthus annuus, assembly GCF_002127325.2. Lineage (NCBI taxonomy): Eukaryota > Viridiplantae > Streptophyta > Magnoliopsida > Asterales > Asteraceae > Helianthus > Helianthus annuus. The sequence continues at coordinate 159,447,425 of NC_035446.2, read as the reverse complement.
ATATAATAAAACCTAACTATTACATCATGGTTCCAAATAACCCGTAATAATACAACATATTGATTAACGACCGAAAAAAATGAAACAATTTACAAACAACTCAAGGTCCTAGAGCTCGATTTATGTCCATCACCATCATCACAAATGAATAAGGTTTGATCTCTTTGTCAAACGAAAGTTTTGACAAATAAAACATAGATCAATATAAAATATATAACATTTAAACTAATGCAAAAGCGCGGTTATGATACCACTATTGTGAATCAGTGTAACATTTTAGTTTAATAAAATCTAATTTTATTGGTGAATTAATATCTCATATTAATTGCATGACTGAAGATAGTACATGTTTTTAAATCCGATAAAAATTCCCCTTAGTGATCCAATTGCCATTCATTTGATTTAGACAATTAATCCACAACCATAGGGTGTTTCAGGTTAGCCTTATGACAATAGAAATGGCACCCTAAGTGTCTAAATGTTATAAAACGGTTGCATTATATTATTTGTTCATGAACCAGACCTTAAACATTGATTTTGGTATTAGTTCGTGAGCCTTACCTTGATTATTCTATGTCACGGGATTTTCATAGGTTTTCAAGGTTTAGAATTCGAGAAAAAAGTATATTTTTGAGGTTGTAAATGATAACTATTTCAATTACATTAGAAATTTTAATCAAACAAGGCCAACATATAATTAACAATATGTGCAATTAAATGATTGATATCTACATATATTTTAAAGATATCAGTACTGAGTGTTGTATGGAGAGGTGATCCCTATAAGTATTCATTGTTTTTCCTAAAACAAATGAAGAAAGTGTTGATACACTTTTGTGTGGACGCGGCACGTTCGGTTCGAGCCGAGCCTTTAACGGAATGAAGACCAAGTCGGATATCCTCCTATCCCACTTGGGTCCGACAAGTTTGTTCCGTTTAATTTGTAATGTATAAACAAACAATGCATGTTGCATTTAGGGTATTATTTGTTTATGTGTTTATTTAGTATGCTGGACCAAAACATCACACTGGGCTAAAAACCTTGACTTTGGGCCAAAACCTTCACTGGGCCAAAAGTCTTCATGGGGAAACACTTCATGACGAAACACTGTGTTATGATGAAACACAAAGTGTTTCATCACACTACAGGACAAACTCACGATGAAACACAAGTGTTTCACCAAATAAGGACAAAACCATGATGAAACACAAAGTGTTTCACCACACTACAGGACAAATGTGCGATGAAACAGATGTGTTTCGTCTACTGTTGGGCTTCTTCAGGCCTAGTGTCTGGCCCAATGTTGTTTTGTCGAGCCCATGTGTGTTTCGTCATCGTTAGGGCCCAGGATACTATATAAACAGCCTTCTGGTTTCACTTTGAAGTGAGATGAGAGAATACCCGGAGAGAGTTATTCAGTAAAACTGTGTGTGTATCAGTTCTTCTCGGTTCTCATCCCGTCTAATCAATAGATTGTGTTTCATTGGTTAAACCGTGTGTTTTACACTGTGTTTGGTTTGCACCGTCACGGGGATTCCGCACCCATTACCGTGTTTGTGATAAACAAGGATAGGTTTTCGTTATCGATCCACCAGAAAAACGGGACCTACAGAAAGAAAAATCATTATAGATATCACACCCGTTAATCAAATCGGAGAAAGTCCTCCCATTCTTGAATTGATGCCCCATAAGAGTAAAAGCTTCTAAAAGACATGGTTGCAAAAGTCGCTAGGCGCTCCATCGTTGGATTTGAGAGTACTCGGGAAGTATTTAGCCTAGGCGGAGATTACTCGGGGAGTAATTGGCCTTAGCGAACAACACTCGGATCTCGACAGCCTACCTTGTAGCGAGTACTCGGGGAGTACTCGGAGCCTAGGCGGGACTTTTACAACCATGCTAAAAGATCCAGATTATAAGAATTACAAAAGAAAAATTTATTGGTCACCTTCTCCATGCATCTTCTATGGATTTCTAGAATGTAAGTGAGCTTTGTACCCTTTGTGAGAGTGAAATTACAATCACTGCGTTCTTCGCCCCTAAAAGGTATCTTCATGTGGCTATCTTTGTGTTGAGACAATTGTAGATCGTTTTGTTTGATAAAATCCTCGCTAAGCATAAACACATCTCAACTTACAAAATATGAGGATGAAGCGATCTATCATCGTCTCAACACATGGATGGCCAAAATGGGAATACCTTTCTGGTTAGACATACCACAATGCTTGTCATTTCACCCCACAACATGGTGAAAAGCTTGCTAGCCTTTTCGAAAATGAAAGAATGACATTTGGTGAGGTCGACTAACACCAAACTTTCTTTGTTATTCTTACAGTTTCGGTCTTTTGTCTGCTTTTGATCTTTTGAGACATCATTTTGATAGACTTTTCCTTTGTAGCATATTTCATTGGAGCTTGACTTGTATCATGATGAGTGCATCCGTAAGCATGCATTTGGAGGTATCATCGGTGCTCAATATAAAACCACTTTTAAGTAGAGAACCACAAGAAACCACATAAATGCGTGTACATTAATGGGCAGGCCCGGTCCATAGGGTGTGCAGGGCGTGCCACCGAACATGGCCCAAAAACTTTTAGGGCCCAAAACTTTTTTTTTCGTTTTGTTTATATATAAAATATATGTAGTCCCAATGAAACAAAGAAACTTGTTGTAGTCCGTTTGGTTCCGCGCTTCCTGTTTGGTAAACAAGTCTTCGGTTCAAGACCTGCTACCTATATCTTTTTTTCTTAATTTTTTGGTTTCATTTATCCAAGGTTAGGCCCTGAAGCCCATTTTTACTTATGGTATTTCGTACGTGCACATGAATGTATTTACATCATGAATTGGAGTGCATTACTATTATTGTTGTTGTTGTTGTTGTTGTTGTTGTTGTTATTGTATGGTTTAAATAAATTGGACTGTGTTATTATTATAAAAACTAACTTTTGTTACTAGATTTATGAACCAAAAACGTTAAAGCCCAACAGTTTTTGCTCATCAAATTTAGAAGTCCAGCTATTTTAGTGTGTAATGAATTAATTACTTGACCCAAATCAATAAAAAAACATAATGGATTAATGAATAAGACTCAATTTTTTTATCTCGCACAGGGCCAATTTATTTATTTATTTTTTTGTGATTTTCGAAGACGACCCTGTTAATGGGGTGATGAAAGGCACACATGTCAAATGTTTAGACGGGTTACTCACAGTTTGGAAACTTGAAGCAGAACTCGGATTTGATAGAAAAAAACCAATTTTAATTCGAGTCAATTCGTTTCAAATTAATAACAAAACTGTAGCAAGGCTGAAATATATCTATTGACTTTATGTTTTAGGAACCCGTTCAAAACTATAATTTCTTTTGGATACTGATCTAGAAATCTATGAAACTAGTAATGACCAAAATACAATTTGCAACATTTAAAACATGAATAGTCCAATGTTAGAATATTCAAAATAAAGTCTGGAACACCCAGTCCAATATATTTTAAAAATTATTTATATAGTAAAAATGTGAATTACACATATAATTCAAATTCAAAGCGAGTCATATAAGAAATATTAAATTCAGATCCGATTCGAAATTTGAAATCTGAGCTCAATCGGGTGCTAAGCGAGGCATAACTTAATTGGCGAAGAGCTTGTGGCTACCTAATTTCTAGTCACTAATTGATTTTGAAATGAAATTTTCACTGTTAGTAACCATGCAATTCAAGTCATAACGGGAAAATTTCTTGTAGTGATGTACCTTAAAATAGATTAATGGTTGTAATTCTTACCATTGATTTGTCCGCATATAATAAGCATACCTCAGGATAAAACTTTGTTCATGAACCAATATCAAGTCACGATTGTTATAAAATTACATAGAAAAGAATTGAGGGAAGAATGTCTATTGCTGGGGCTTTAAATATCAACAATTTCTATTAGATTAAATATATGGTCAAACAAGATCAACACAAATTGAAGCAAATCAGGATTAAAATCCATAAAGTGTACCAAACATTAATGTTGTTATTAATGTATCGAAACCCCTTCGAAGGCAAGATGGACCCAAAAAAATATATTAATATCAAAATAATTTACATCATTATTCATTACCTAAATTAAGGATGCCTTATAGATCGAAGGTCGATCGCCAAAGGATTGAGATCATATCAAAATAACTTACATCATTACCTAAGTTAAGGATGCCTTACAGATCGAAGGTCGTCGATCGCCAAAGGGTTGAGATCATGTTTTATTCCATAAGTCTATTCCAATGTTTTATTCTAAGGTTTGTGAACAAATCAATAGTTTTTGAATGCAGCCATTCATTTATTTATATATATTATGATATAATGAAAATAATTGATATTTACAGCCTTAACACTAGTCATGAATTATAAATATATTTGATATGGTTCATAAACAAGGTTTTATCCTAGTGTTTGGTTTCAGGAATGCCAATGCTCTATTCAAAGAGTTGTGAACAGATTATATGAATGCGGCCATTGATTTAATTATTAATCCATTCCATTTGAAATATCATAAATAAATCCATGCCATTTGAAATGATAACCAAATGTGGGAGTAGCCCACTTGGTAGAGGCTCTTGTCTCTTAGTGGGAGGTCTTGGGTTCAATTCCAAGCAAGGAGTATGTAAGGTTTGTCATTCAAAAAAGAAATTTTAAATGATAACCCCAACATCATAAATAAATCCAAGCCATCTGAAAGACCGACTACTATTTTTAGGACATTATTTAAGCATAATATGAAAATATATATTTTTTTTTGTTGGGGTTATCATTTTACCAAGCACATGCTACTCATCCTCACATGATGTACACACGGAAAAATTCTATCCAAGATACTTAAATATGTTACCTGCCCGACATAACTTCCACTAAAGCTTTCAAACAATCTCTAAAAAGTAGGAAGGTACCCAAAACACTTATATATATATGGAAAGAACAACAAATGAAAGTGATTTATCAGTGGCCTTTGCTCTTGCATTTTCAAAAAGCCGCTAGCCAGCTTTGCACCTTGTGTGGGGTTGAAATTTCACATATTGTGTTCTTACCAACCCAAAAGGTATTCTCACTTCATCCATGTGTTATTGCACACCACAACTTCAAACAAAATCCACCACCGTATTCAAGCCATTTTAGCTTGTGGAACATCTTCACACTTCGCGATGTGTTTAAAAGTGAAGAGGATTTTGTTTTGGAAAGAGAAATGTGGTTGTTTTCGCACATATGTGACCAAATGAGAATACCAATTATGTAGTTGAGGGGGATTAAAATATGGCAATTTCACCTCCACAAAGAGTGCAGAGCTCACTCTTTGTTTTTGAAAATCTTTGAACAATGCTTGGAGAAGTGATTGAACAATATATATGGAAAGAATAACAAATGAAAGTGATTTATCCGTGGCCTATGCTCTTGCATTTTCAAAAAACCTAGCAAGCTTTGCACCTTGTGTGGGGTTGAAATTTCACACATGGTGTTCTTACCAACCCAAAAGGTATTCCCACTTCGTCCATGTGTTACTGCACATCACAACATCAAACAAAATCCACCACCATATTCAAACACATTCCAGCTTGAGGAACATCTTCACACTTCGTGATGTGTTCAAAAGTGATAAGGATTTTGTTCAGGAAAGAGAAATGTGGTTGTTTTAGCACATATGTGACAAAACGAGAATACCAATTATGTAGTTGAGGGGGATTAAAATTTAGCTATTTCACCCCCACAAAGAGTGCAGAGCTCACTCTGTGTTTTTGAAAATCTTTGAACAATGCTTGGAGAAGTGATTGAACAATATATATGGAAATACATAACAAACGGAAGTGATTTATCAGTTGCCTTTGCTCTTGCATTTTCAAATAGCCTAGTGAGCTTTGCACCTTGTGTGGGGTTGAAATTTCACATATTGTGTTCTTACCAACCCAAAAGGTATTCTCACTTTATCTATGTGTTACTGCACATCACAACTTCAAACAAAATCCACCACCGTATTCAAATACATTCCAGCTTGTGGAACATCTTCACACTTCGCGATGTGTTCATTAGTGATGAGGATTTTGTTTAGGAAGGAGAAATGTGGTTGTTTTAACACATATTTGACCAAATGAGAATACCAATTATGTAGCTGATGGGGATTAAAATATAGCAATTTCACCCCCACAAAGAGTGCAGAGCTCATTCTGTGTTTTTGAAAATCATTGAACAATGGTTGGAGAAGTGATTGAATAATATGTATGGAAAGAATACAAATGAAAGTGATTTATCAGTGGCCTTTGCTCTTGCATTTTCAAAATACCTAGCGAGCTTTGCACCTTGTGTGGGGTTGAAATTTCACACATTGTGTTCTTACCGACCCAAAAGGTATTCTCATTTCATCTATCTGTTATTGCACATCAAAGCTTTAAACAAAATCCACCACCGTATTCAAGCACATTCGAGCTTGTGGAAGATCTTCACACTGCGCGATGTGAATAAAAGTGATGAGGATTTTGTTAAGGAAAGAGAAATGTGGTTGTTTTAGCACATATGTGACCAAATGAGAATACCAATTATGTAGTTGAGGGGGGATTAAAATATAGCAATTTCACCCCCACAAAGAGTGCAAAGCTCACTCTGTGTTTTCGAAAATCTTTGAACATGCTTGGAGAAGTGATTCAACAATATATATGGAAATACATAACAAATGGAAGTGATTTATCAGTGGCCTTTGTGTTGGTGCACTTGTGTCTGTACTTTGTCTGTATCGTGTAACGATATAAAACGATGTCCTTTGTTAGTCTTGTAAGTTTGACCAAGTCAACCATCCTCCTGGTTTGACTTGGCCAAACAGTTAGAACATGATTGTAACATGTCTGTGTCGAAGGATGACTCATCGAAGGATAGTTTAGATCCTTCGATGAGCTCGAAAGATAAACCTTCGATGGATGATGATGGACCTCGATAGATCATCCTTCGAGGTATATGTAGATCCTTCGACAGGTTTAAGATCGATAGATGATCCTTCGATCAATCTATCTGATCCTTCGACCAGACAATCTGTGACGGGTATATATACCCGTGTAATGTGTTCACTTCATTGGGGACTGTGAAGAGAGATAGAAAAACACTTTTACAGAGAACACACACACACTTAGAGAGTTTGCAAAACAGATTTGTAGACATTGAGCTTGTAACCGAACCTTTCATACGTATTAATACAAGTGGTGTTAATCGGTGAATATTGTGTGTCTTGTGTTTGTGCTTGTTTCATCTCGGTTTGCACTCTAGCTTGGATTCCGCACTTGCTAGTGTGTTAACATAACAAGGTTAAGGTTTGACCTCATCCTCCGAGGGACCTACAAGTGGTATCAGAGCTAAGGCTCTTTTCCTTGTTAAAACCGAGTTTGTACAAGACTTTGGAGTGTTTGGACAAAACTCACATGGTTTAGCACCCGTTTTTAGTGTTTTTCTCGCATTTCTTAACGTAAAAAAAAACGTGTTCTAAACCAACCGGGTGTGTTAAAGGACGGGTTGGGTAACTTAAAAACTTGTTTTTAAGAAACTTGGTGATTTCCGGCCAAATTCCGGCTTACTCCGGTGACCGGTTTCTGGATAAGGATCTTCCATTTTTGGTAATATTTTATTTGTCAAATCTGATTTGGTAGAAAGTATGGTCTGAACATACTTTCTGCCGAAAGTTTCTACCAACCAATCACCTTTTCACCAACCTGTCACCTTTTGTCTGCTGTGTCAGTAGAGATCGAAGGATATCCTTCGAAGTCGAAAGATCATCTTTCGATCAAAGGAAGTTCGACAGATAATCATCCTTCGAACATCCTTCGAAGTCTGTGACTTATCTTTCGAACCAAGGAATATTTTCGAAGGATATATTGTTCGATCTACAGTTCATATTCGAAAGATAAGGATCCTTCGCATTGGAGAATCTTTCGAAATCATTGTTCGAAATTCAACAGTGATCTTTCGAACACTGTTGATCCTTCGAACAAGTCTTGATCCTTCGATCTTAGTCTGTTAAGGTTTAACAGGCTTGTGTTGTCTTGTCTTTCGAGCTTGGATCATTCGGCTGGCTGTTATCATTCGGGATATTCATATAGAATTCATTTTTCTTATCAAACAAACATGAATCCGAGTTGGTGGGGAACTCCGGCTCCAAATAGTGGAAAATACACAAGTACAGGTTCCACTCCCTCATGGTGGGGTACACCGGCTCTAGATAGTGGCAAGTACACAAATACAAGTCTATCTCCTTCATGGGCCGAATCTCCGGTGTCGACATCTTCGCAAGCAAATGCCATATCGACAGGTCAATGGGCATTAGTATCAAATCAAACTCCGAGCATTCAAAGTATCTTATTGAGCGAAAGTGAAACCGGAAGTTTGAATCGACCTTCAAAGTTGATGCACTTAAACGAGTATCCGGGTTGGGTTGATAGATTTCGTACATACGTTCTTGGTCAAAATACCGAACTGTGGATACGTTTCACTACAGATTTCGATCAAGCTATAGAGGTTGTTGCTTCAGATACTGCTACGTTTGCCGATCTTCCTGAAGATCAAAAGAAAACGTACGATCTGGAAAAGAAAGCATACGCCATTCTCACTCAGGCGTTAAGCAAAGATATCTACCACCAGTTTGTCAGTTTCAAGACAACGAAGAAGTTGTGGGACGGGTTGAAAACCAGAGGAGTAGGGAATGAAGCAACACGCCAATTGCGTCATGATCTTCTCAAGAAAGAATTTGACGGTTTCACGTGCATGGATAAGGAGTCTTTGGGAGACATGACAAGCCGGTTTTATCACTTGCTTACAGAGTTGAACAATTTTGGAGTAGCGACAACTACAGCAGAGGTGGTGAAGAAGTTTGCTGATGCATTGCCTCCACAATGGAATAGTTTCTTGGAAATCTTGAAGTATAACGGAGTTTTGAGAACTACAAACATCAACGACTTCGTGCAGCTTCTGGAAAACAAGGATCAGGAGGAAACCTTAAAGGCAAAAAGAGTTCCAGTGCCACAAAATCCAGAAATGTATTATGGAACTTCCAATTCTTCGTCTGCAAGAACCGGTCCACATGCTCCACTTCAAACGGCATTTGTCACAAGCACGGATATGTATGGCAATCCAGTACAAGTTCCTGTTAAGCCAGCTCCCACCACAGACATGTATGGAAATCCTATACAACCACCTCCTCCTCCTCCTGCTCAACAACAAGCGTGTTATGGAGGGACATCATCTGCTGGTCAGCAATCAAAACCAAATACAGTACAGCTCGACACTTCAAGCTTCTCTAAGGTCAGTGTAGAAGTAGCAAGGGAACACATGGAGCTGCTTAACACTATAGTGAGCGCGTACTGTGGGTTAGTGGAAGGTCAGATTGGCAACATTAATCTGACACAAGAAGACTATCGGCAGATTGATAAGGAAGAGATGGACTTGATGGATATCAAGTGGGCCTTTGCTAGTGCTGTGAGAAGGGCAAAGGATTTCATGGAAAGTACTGGCAGAACCAGCTTGGAAAGCAAGAAAGACACCAAGTATGGGTTCGATAAACAGGCAGTAAAGTGCTTCAACTGTGGTGAACGGGGTCACTTTAAAAGGGAATGTACAAAGCCAGCACAGCACGGGAACCAGAACCCCTTCAGAAACCAAGGCAACCAGCATAACCAGAACAGGAACAATGAGCGTACATTAATACCTGTTAACAACTAGAGCCAAGCTGGAACATCAAATGCCAACCGGGCACTTGTGGTTCAAGTGGATGAAGGTTGTGACTGGTCAATCCAGTTGAGTGGTGATGCTCCAGATGGAACAGCATGTTTTGCTGAAGTGGTTAAGGATTTAGATCACACCAGTGGTGGAGAATCTTCCGCCAATCATGGTGAATCTTCTGAGGATGAAGACTCTTCGGGATATAGCAGGAGTTCAGATGAAGAATCCTCAAGTTCAGGCGATGATCATGTGGGTGAGACATCAAATGCATCAATCGATGCAGATATTGATGAACTTTTGGAGGAAGCTGAAGCAGGAACTCAAAGAAGATCTATCTTGGTGGATCAAGCTGCTTATTCTTCGTCTTCTCTCCATTCAGCCTTTATGGCTAATGTCGACAGTTCATCAAGTCAGGTATGTGTCGATGAACCCACTGCTATTAATTGTGCTAATTGTGATAGTCTGCATGTTAAATGTGATGATTTAGAGGCAAACATGTCTGAGTTGCAAGGCAAACATGATGCTTTACAAGCTAGTTTGTTTGACTTGCAAGACAAACATGTTTCTTTGAATGCCAAGTGGTGTGAATTGCAAAGCAAACACGAGGCTTTGCAAGAGAAGTATGATGTGACATTCATCCACAATCAAAAGTTGACCGTGGATCTTTCAAAATGCACTGAAGCCAATATGTTTTATGAAAACCATGAAAAGGAGTTTAAATCGGTAATTGAAAAGTTAAAGAAGGATAAAACCGAGCTAACTAGAATGGTTTCCAGAAAACAAACGGACATTAATTTGTATATCTCTCGCCTTGAGATTATGCAAAAAGAGATGGCTTGTGTGAAAACCGAAAGTGAGGCGATCCAACTTAAGCTAGACAGTTATTTGAGCTCTAGCTATGTGTTGGATCACATCATTGACGTTCAGAAAGAGAAACGGGATGTCACATGCATAGGATACAAGAAATGTCCACCACCAGTGAGACACAATTATGATGCAATGCCTGACGAGGAGGATAGAGTGTTCTTTGAACCATCTGTTCCTCTAGATGTAAAGGAGTTTGCTACAGGGCTCGGATACAAGAAAGAAGTATCATCAGATTCAGATGTATCAGCAGATACATGTGAGTCTTCTGCTGAACTGAATCCAGATCCTCCAGTCATTACTGAGGATGCTGATTCTTCTGATGATGAATCTGATGATGCTGTCCCAGCTAAGTCTGATGCGGTAGTCAAAGATGAGGACATACCTCTTGAGAATTACATTCTATGTGATCCTCCTGCAAAACCCGCTAAGCCTGTTGTAATCGAGTCCTCGTCTGAAAAAGAGTCGGAGAGTGTAAACTTGCTGTACACTCTTGTTGGTGATGATAAAATTTATTCAGATAAAGATTTTCCTATTAAGAATGTTAATCAATCCTTAATCAGTAAAGTCTTTGAAAATTCGACAAGTAAGTTTTTGGGAAAGACAGGACCACATGTTACAGTTACACAGTGTCCTCCTATTCCAAAGGCCGAAATTCGAAAACAATTTGGGAATAAGAAACTACCAACAGTGCAAAAACAGCAAAATCACACCAAGCCAAAAAGAAAATCATCGGCTCAAGCACAAAAGAAGCCGAATCAAAAGAAGAACAAAAATGTAAACTTTGTGAAATCGACGGGAACGGACAAAATCGAAACGTTTGAAAACAAATCTAACTTAGATTTTGTTAAGAAAGCAACTGTACAGAAAAGAAATGAACCAAGTAGTTCAAAACCTAGTACCTCGGGATCACAAAGTTCATCATCATCGGCAAGACGATCACATGATACTTCGGGGTTTGTTGAATGAAGATCATGTTTTGAGTGTGGAACAATTGGACATATAATTCGAAATTGTCCATATCTTCATAAACAAAAAGGAAAAGTTGATGTTCCCCATGACCAAACTGACCGCAGGCAAACTGTTTTGGTAAAACAAGATCCCCGACTAGTAAAAGAAAGGGAAAAGAAACAAAACGCCAACAGGTCAAGAAAATTGAAAAGGCGATTAAAACCGTTGTGGTTAACACAACATCTGTTTCTGTCAAACCAGACAATAACACTGGTAAAACAAAACAGACCTGGAAACCAAAAACGGTTACTGAATCAGGGGGACCATCACAATTTACCAATCATCAAAGACAAGAAGTTATTGTTATTGATGAAAATGGAAGACCCAAGACCACAATGGCTTGGGTCCCCATCTCCAACTAATCAATTAAGTTCATGTGCAGGGTGTTCCAGGAGGAACTATCAGTAGTCATTGGATTGTTGATAGTGGGGCATCCAGGCACATGACAGGCGACATGAAGCTTCTCTACGACGTCAAATCTATTAGAGGAGGTTATGTTGCATTTGCTGGAGATAAGGGTGGTTATATTACGGGTGAAGGAATGATATCCAACGGGATTGTCAGCTTTGACAAGATCAACTTTGTGCAACAACTTGATCACAATCTTCTTAGTGTTTCTCAAATTTGTGACAAGCAATTCTCAGTACACTTTGATGCTAATGGATGTTATGTGCTGAAACCCGGCTTCAAAATTCCAAAAGAATGGATTCTCTTGTCAGCTCCAAGGATAAATGATTTGTACGTCCTTGATATGAGCCAAGCTATTACTACGTCTGCACAAGCAACTTGTTTCGTTTCCAAAGCCATAGAAAAAGACTCTATCTCTTGGCACAGACGAATGGGTCACATTCACTTACGCAAAATGAATCATTTGGTTTCAAATGAATTGGTGAATGGTGTTCCTCTTAAAAACTTCCATCTTCAAGACGTCTGTGTTTCGTGCCAGAAAGGAAAACAAACGAAGAAACGACATCCTTTTAAGAAAATCAACACGGTGGCAGTTCCTCTTGAACGTTTGCACATGGATTTGTTCGGTCCTGTCAAGCACAAGAGTATTCGGAATGATCAATACTGTCTCGTGGTAACTGATGATTATTCAAGATTTTCTTGGGTGGCGTCATGGCACACAAGAGTGAAACCTTTGGTATTATCAAAAACTTGATCATTCAGATTGAGAATTTGTATAAGTTGAAGGTTAGGCGGATACGTAGTGACAATGGTACTGAATTTAAAAATCATGCCATGGCGGAGTTTTGCACTTCAAAGGGTATTCTTCATGAGTTTAGTGCAGCTTATACTCCTCAACAGAATGGCGTCGCTGAACGTAAGAACCGCACATTGATCGAGACTGCTAGGACAATGTTGGTAGAGTCGCAGTTGCCCATTCCATTCTGGACTGAAGCTGTGGCCTCTGCATGTTATACGTTAAACCGAGTTCTTACAGTCAAAAGGCACAACAAGACCTGCTTTGAGCTTCTTCAGAAACGGAAACCAGATTTGTCTTATCTTGAACCGTTTGGAGCTCCATGTACAATCATCGATCCTAATGGAAAGTTTGGGGCAAAAGCAATTGACGAATACTTTCTTGGGTATGCCACCCCTAACTTACGAGTCTGGAATCTAGAGACTAAAAGGGTCGAGGAATGGTCTGAGGTCAGAGTACAAAGGCACACTTTGCCAGTCAAATGTCCTGGTCAGCCTTGGATGTTTGAGTACGATGACTTTTTCAATTCGATCAATGTTGAAGCCGTTGAAGAAAGTGCTGCGGCAAGGATGTTTTTCGAGAGTGACAATGCAACAGTTTCACCGGTGGTGCGTCCAATTCTTGTCAATCAAGAACCATCTTCGGTGAACAATAATACTCTCGACAATGAGGATTTTCATGATGCAACCGAATTGAACGAATCTTCAGAGGATGATGAATTTCTAGATGCAGATCAAGAAGCTCCAACAACAGCAGTACATGGTACTTCAGAGGGTACTCCTCCAGTGGATACCCATAGAACAGCTGAAGCAACTGCATCATCCTCTTCGTCAATTCCGGGCATTGATTTAGTTGTTGATCTCAATTTCAACAATCTGGCTATAAATATTCCAGTTCCAGATAATCCAGAAACAAGGATTCATAATACCCATCCTCAACAAAACATCATTGGAAATGTGCAAAGTGGCATTCAAACAAGAAACATGTTGCAAAACAACAACAATGCATGACTGTATGCAGCTATTCGAGAATCCGGGCAACAAAACGATTGGTCTTTCGCGTGTTATGTTTCACAGGAAGAGCCAAGAACTTGGAAAGAAGCCATGAAAGATAACTCTTGGGTTGAGGCAATGCAGGAAGAACTGCAACAATTCCAGAAGCTTGGTGTCTGGAAACTCGTAGAGAAACCTGCTGGCTACAAGAAGATTGGTACCCGTTGGGTTTTCAAATGCAAAAAGGATGACCGCGGGGTTGTTATCCGGAACAAAGCACGTTTAGTCGTTCAAGGTTTTCGTCAGATAGAAGGAATCGACTACAACGAAGTCTATGCACCTGTTGCACGTCTGGAAGCAATTCGGATCTTTCTGGCTTATGCCTCATTCAAAGGATTCAAGGTTTACCAGATGGACGTCAAAAGTGCATTCTTACATGGTGTGGTTGAAGAAGAGGTGTACGTCGAACAGCCTCCAGGTTTTGAAGATCCTATCCATCCCGATCGGGTTTGGTTGCTCAACAAAGCTCTCTATGGTCTACATCAAGCACCACGAGCTTGGTATGCAACCTTATCTAACTATCTGCTGGAGAACGGTTTTCGAAGAGGTCTTATTGACTGTACTCTTTTCATCAAAGAACAAGATGGAGATCTTCTTCTGGTACAGGTATACGTTGATGATATTATTTTTGGTTCTACTAATGATGTCTTGTGTAGGAATTTCGAGCGCATTATGCAGGATAAATTCGAGATGAGTGCTATGGGGGAAATGACTTTCTTTTTGGGCCTACAAGTGCAACAAACTGAGTCTGGAATATTCATCCATCAGACTAAATATGTTGGTGACATCTTGAGCCTGTTCCAGATGTCTGATGCAACGCCCATTGGTACCCCATTGCCACAAAATCACGGAATTACTCCAGATTTGAAGGGTGAAGCGGTTAGCCCCTCATATTACCGCGCAATGATTGGATCTCTTATGTACCTCACAGCATCAAGGCCAGACATAATGTACCCAACGTGCCTGCTTGCCAGATATCAAGTCAACCCGAAGGCCTCACATCTTGCAGCTGTCAAAAGGATTTTTCGTTATTTGAAGGGTTACCCTGACACCGGTCTATGGTACCCTAGGGATAATAACTTTGAATTGGTCGCTTTCAGTGATTCTGATTTTGGCGGATGCAAAATCGACGGCAAATCCACAACGGCTGGATGTCAGTTTTTAGGAAATTGCCTAGTCACATGGCAGTGCAAGAAGCAGACATGCGTCGCTACATCAACATGCGAAGCTGAATACATTGCTGCCTCAAGTTGTTGCTCCCAAGTTCTTTGGATCCAACAACAATTACGCGACTACGGTTTTGAATTCCTAACTACTCCTATTTACGTTGATAATTCTGCTGCATTACAGATCACTAGAAATCCTGTGCAGCACTCAAAGACCAAACACATCGAAATCAAATATCACTTCATACGTGATTGCTTTGAGAAAAGGCTAATCGATGTTGTTAAGGTCCACACCGATGACCAACGTGCCGACCTTTTTACCAAAGCATTTGACAAATCAAGATTTGACTTTTTATTATTGGTAAACGACATTAAGGTCAAGCAAGAGTAAAACCAACATCGGAAAATCCTTTTTGTAAATAGCTTTATGTTTTAAATTTATCTTAGTTTATTGATTTTAGGGGGAGTAAATCCAAAATCTGAAAATCCAAAAACATCGAAAAAATTTAAAAAAAAAACTCAAAAACAATAGAAAACCAAAAATGAGTTTCCTGGCGAGCAAAAGAGAAAATGATAGTACATCAGTGGTCTATCCAAACCTCTTTAAACCTTAAATGAAAAACGATAAGCAGCTCTATATAAGATGTATCGGTAGGCTCACAATCATTTTAAAGTGTGCAGGGTGATATAAATCTTAAACCGACTAAAGACCAGGTGGGAACCATTCATTGGCATATGGTCTTAGTACCGAAATTTCGTTTGAGAGATTGCCGAGGTTCTGAGATATTCGGTCTTTATGCTGCTTATCATCTGGGTATCATGGTTGTATCTTTTACCGAAAAATAACGGGGACGCAAGTCTAGATCTTCCATGATACTATACATACGTGTACATATTGCATACGACCTCAATAAGTGATAAACAATCACATGTCCAAACAAATAAGTGATAAAATATCACATTTATCCGGGAGTCAAGTTCGTCTCTCTACTGTACGAAAGTACTGACCTGTTCACGGACTTGCTCCTGTGCCCTCATGCATATGAAAATCAAGTTCCTCATCAATAAGTGATTATATCACATAGGGCTTGTTTTCAAATCAAAATAAGTGAGAATCTCACATCATATACGGTCAAACAGATGATAATCGGTATACTCACCGGTAAGATGAACCCTCGTGCATACCTTGATACGGGAATGTGTCGTGATGTGGATGAACACCGGTCGGTAAGTATAAATCATACCTTAACGTATCCCCTCGCCATGATTACATCTGATAAGTTGAGCTTAAGTGGACAACAATACCGATAATTGTTATAGGATGCTTATCTTAATGTTAACTAACTGAACAACAAGAGCACTTTGGCATGACCGTACACTGATATGATTCTCTTACCCTCGAAACTCGCAAAAAGTATGTCTGTAAATATTTATTTACTGCTTTCAGTCTTTACATTTGAAATATTCAAAAATACCAAAAAGATTTTAGGTGTGTTTTAATATAAACTTTATAAAAGCCAAAAAGATTTTATTTCTATTTTATTTTCGATCGTACGATGTTGGATCTCGAGTCCTCGAAACCTGAACGAAAACCGAATTGACTAAATCTTCATAAACAGTCGAAATTTGCAAGTTTTGAAAGTTAGAAACTAAAACTGACAAATTTATTAAACTTTCAAACTGTCGGACGGTGTTTGTTGTGACATGGTCATTAGTGTGTCATTTGTTTATATAAACTATATTCCAAGCAGTTGTTCTCATTACGCGTTTAGATTTCTTGCATGTGCAGATTCTAAAGGCAAGGAGAACATGGTCGATGACAAGCTTCGGAATGAAGACACGACGTGAAGGCTCTCAAATGATGAAGATGATCGAGTTGCCGCTGACCATCTTCAACACCACAAGGATCTCAAGCTGCAAAGATCAAGTCATTCACGAGCATAACTCAAGGGAGAGCTTATGTTAAGGGGGAGTTTGTCAACACACTTCCTACATGAAATAGGTAGTTTGTTGATACACTTTCTGCTTTCAAGACGTGAAGACTTTGAAGATCCTCCAACATTGATGACTTGTAAGGACGTCAGAGACTTGAAGACACGAAGATCGAGACAAAGCTACAACCAAGGGGGAGTTTGTTGGTGCACTTGTGTCTGTACTTTGTCTGTATCGTGTAACGATATAAAACGATGTCCTTTGTTAGTCTTGTAAGTTTGACCAAGTCAACCATCCTCCTGGTTTTACTTGGCCAAACAGTTAGAACATGATTGTAACATGTCTGTGTCTAAGGATGACTCATCGAAGGATAGTTTAGATCCTTTGATGAGCTCGAAAGATAAACCTTCGATGGATGATGATGGACCTCGATAGATCATCCTTCGAGGTATATGTAGATCCTTCGACAGGTTTAAGATCGATAGATGATCCTTCGATCAATCTATCTGATCCTTCGACCAGACAATCTGTGACGGGTATATATACCCGTGTAATGTGTTCACTTCATTGGGGACTGTGAAGAGAGATAGAAAAACACTTTTACAGAGAACACACACACACTTAGAGAGTTTGCAAAACAGATTTGTAGACATTGAGCTTGTAACCGAACCTTTCATACGTATTAATACAAGTGGTGTTAATCGGTGAATATTGTGTGTCTTGTGTTTGTGCTTGTGCTTGTTTCATCTCGGTTTGCACTCTAGCTTGGATTCCGCACTTGCTAGTGTGTTAACATAACAAGGTTAAGGTTTGACCTCATCCTCCGAGGGACCTACACTTTGCTCTAGCATTTTCAAATAGCCTAGTGAGCTTTGCACCTTGTGTGGGGTTGAAATCTCACATATTGTGTTCTTACCAACCCAAAAGGTATTCTCACTACATCTATGTGTTACTGCGCATCACAACTTCAAACAAAATCCACCACCGTATTCAAACACATTCCAGCTTGTGGAACATCTTCACACTTCGCGATGTGTTCAAAAGTGATGAGGATTTTGTTTAGGAAGGAGAAATGTGGTTGTTTTAACACATATTTGACCAAATGAGAATACCAATTATGTAGCTGATGGGGATTAAAATATAGCAATTTCACCCCCACAAAGAGTGCAGAGCTCACTCTGTGTTTTTGAAAATCATTGAACAATGCTTGGCGAAGTGATTGAATAATATATATGGACAGAATACAAATGAAAGTGATTAATTAGTGGCCTTTGCTCTTGCATTTTCAAAATACCTAGCGAGCTTTGCACCTTGTGTGGGGTTGAAATTTCACACATTGTGTTCTTACCGACCCAAAAGGTATTCTCATTTCATCTATGTGTTATTGCACATCACAACTTTAAACAAAATCCACCACCGTTTTCAAGCACATTCGAGCTTGTGGAAGATCTTCGCACTGCGCGATGTGAATAAAAGTGATGAGGATTTTGTTTAGGAAAGAGAAATGTGGTTGTTTTAGCACATATGTGACCAAATGAGAATACCAATTATGTAGTTGAGGAGGATTAAAATATAGCAATTACACCCCCACAAAGTGTGCAGAGCTCACTCTGTGTTTTTGAAAATCTTTGAACATGCTTGGAGAAGTGATTGATTCTTGCCTTTTAATTTTGAAGAAAATATTTCTATTATGAGGCCCCGTATGTGGAATTGGAGGACATCTCAAAGTAACAAACTTTCCATCGTTTGATTGATGTAGGACAAACTAGCAGATATTTAAAGGGCTCATCTTGCATTATTACCGTTGAAACATTGTACTGTTACCGTTGAGATGTTGAGACATCGATATCTTTAGAAATTAATCTTCTTCCATATATGTTGGTCTTTTTTGACTATAAATTCAAATAATATTGTGAAATTAAATATTTACAACCTCTAATTAGGCGATGACAACTGTGAGTGCAAATTTGTTTTATTTATGATTCGGTTCATGAACAAAAATGAAATGCAATATTTAATTATGTGATATATCATTTATAATATGACTAAATTTTAATCCTTGGAATTCCAACTAAATTGATAATGCAATCCTAAAATGACATGATACATTTACTTTAACAAAATTATGTGATTTTAATGTTGTTTTTATTTTTGTTCAAAGTTAAAAGAAAATTATTTAGTATGTTATCATTCTTGTAGCACCTTTAGGGAACAAACCACTACACACGTGCTTGGAGGAATGCATCGTTTATATTGAGTAGCCTCTCCCACAATGCTAACGCACTATCGGAACCTTGAGCCCGATTGTGAATTACATACAAAATATACGATATCACTATTGTGGTTAGGGCTTGGCAAAGAAAGCCTATTAAATTTCTATGTTAATTTGACTTATGGATAGGGGTGTGCAAAAAACCAAAAAAACCGACTCACATCCGACAAAACCAAATCCAAAAAACCTAATTAAATCATAAACTGGTGTGTCGGTTAATTGTTTTTTTTGAACACCGAAAGTAACGGGTTAGTTATGGTTACCAAAGTTTCCATACCCGCCATAACCGAACTGAACAAACACGTAGTAAAAATCGTTGACGGATTATGAACTTTCACCATTTTTTAATATTTGATGCTTTTGGTTAAACGTTTGTTAGAATTTGTGAGTTATATTTTTGTTGAGTTTGTTTGAATTTATTGTTTATATTATATTTTTGTGTTTGAATATTCGCTATTAATATTATAGATTATAGTATTTTTTTAGTACTATGTAATACATTAACATAATAACAATTTATTTCATGGTCAAAAGAAATTCTGAGTTATTTTTAACTAGTCGTAAATGTAAATTTACAGTTAACCGACCCATAAAGGATCGTTATAACCATCAAAACGACTAGCCATAACGACTAGCCATAACCGACCGGTTATGGTTATGATTATCAATTATGGTCATCACAGTTATGGTTTTTTTAGGCCAAAACCGACCCAAACCGAGCCATGCGCACCTCTACTAATGGATATGATTTGATAAAGGTAGCTAATATGCTTATAAGGTCTTATGTATGTGTACATTGATATAATCCAAGTGGAATATTTGTTAGGTACCAAACCTCTTATACAGATTTGTAGATAGAAAAACATGTTTATTTGGTCATGCATATTGTATTTGTATTTCGAACTAATGAAAAACATGAGTTTGAGATCATATGTTTATTATTTTAATTTGTTCATCATATCAAATGTTCCGGTTCAAATGTAAACATTTTCAAACCTACAAATATGTAAAGTCACCATAAAGTTATTTGTTATAACTTCCGAGGAAGTCACGTTTTAACATCTACTAGTGTGATGTTTGTTCTAGGTGCTAGTCAACAAACATTAACCCGTATTTATAAGATTGATATAGGAGAAACCAGTGGCAGACCCATAAATTATTTGCCGGTAGACGGATGAGTGGTTCAAGCATATTTTAAGGGGGTGCGGTCGGGTTTCTTGCTTGAAAAATACACTAAATTTTTTTTTCTTTCAAGGGGTGCGCCCGCCGACCCTGGGCTTCACCTAGGTCCGTCCCTGGGAGAAACTAGCATATATTTAAAGGGCCCACCTTGCATTGTTATAGCTGAAACATTTCATTGTTACTGTTGAGACATTGATATCTTTTGATATTAATCTTCTTCCATATATGTTTGTCTTGTTTGACTGTAAATTCAAATAAGATTGCGATAATAAATATTTACAACCTAGGTGATGACAACTGTGAGTGCCAATGTATTTATTTATGTTTTGGTTCATGAACAAAAATGAAAAGGAGTATTTAATTGTGTGATATATCATTAATAAATTTGACTAAATTTTAATCCTTGGAATGCCAACTAAATTGATTATGCCATCCTAAACATGACATGGTAAATTTACTATAACAAATTATGTGATTTAGTGCTGTATTTGTTTTTGTTCAAAGTTAAAAAGAAAATTATTTAGTGTGTTATCATACTTGTAATACCTTTAGTGAACAAACCACTACCCACATGCTTGAAGAAATACACCGTTTATATTGAGTAGCCTCTCCCACGATGCTAACACAAGACTGGGAACCTTGAGCCCGATTATGAATTACATGCAATACATATGATATCATTAATTTGGTTAGGGATTAGCAAAGAAAGCCTCTTTAATTTCTACGTTAATTTGACTTATGGATAGGGGTGTGCAAAAACCGAAATAACCGACTCATAACCGAATTAACCCACAAAATCGAACCTAAAAAACTGATTCAAATCATTAACTGGTGTGTGGGTTAATTGTTTTTTTTGAAAACCAAAAGTAACGGGTCCGTTATGGTTACCAAAGTTTCCATAGCCACCGTAACCGAACCGAACGAACATGTAGTAAAATTGTTGTCGGATTATAGACTTTTCACCATTTTCTAATATATGAGTGGATAAAGGTAGCTAATATGCTTATAAGATCTTATGTATATGTGCATTGATATAATCTAGGTTGTCACACCCTCAAATTCCACATGCGGGGTTTTATCGCGAGGCGTGCGACTGACCAGGATTCAACCACTAATCATGTTGAACCAATCATTTAAGTTGTAAAACCATCACAATCAACATGATTAGTGATCAATGTTTAAAAGTCCAAAACACAGTTTAAGTTAGCCGTAGAAAAGTAAAGTAAACCCATCATAAACTTAAAACCACAAGTTTAATAAAAATACGAAACATAAGGCTTCACGAACCACACACTCCAGCCGATTGCAACGTCCGTCCATAGCTGTACCTAACAACCTGCAAAGCATGCAGTAGGGTGTCAACATAAAGTTGTCGAGTTCACGTTTTTTAGTGTTGTTACAAAAACAGGTTGTTAAAATACTTAGTTTATAAAACATGTCATGGGGAGCTACCCCATCGTTAAGCAACTAAACTGTGTAATACCGAAACTTGACGGTTGTAGTTGTTTGTGCCCCATGATGTCTATCATCATTGACCAATTACCAAGGCAAAGTTCACGCCCGTCCTCCTCGGCACGGTGTGAGGTTTGTCAAACCTAATAGCGCTATCAACTAATACCCCGTTCGCCAAACCCGACGACTAATTAGTTTAATTGTGTGGGGACTTTCAGATAGAGTTCGTTTGGTCCGCTAAAAACATGTAATATAAAATACAGTATTTAACAGTATTCCAAACCAGGAATACTAGGCAATCCCAATCCAGGGAAAGTGTGGTCCACCGCCAGTGGATAGTTTGTTCGGTAGTTCCAAACCAAGAACGCGCGTGTAGCCCCAAACAGGGGTACCGTGTGTATTTCCCGAACCAGGAAATAAGTGTGTTGTCCAAAAACAAGGACGCATGCTTTTAGAAAAAGTTGTGGACTCACCTTTGCTTAGCTTGACAGACTAAAGTACTCGAGCTAGTTTGGTCAACCACGTCCTATGATGGTTACCAAGATTGTTAGGGTTTATGTATGCAAATTCACACAAATCCTACACGTATCTAGCAATTAACATGCGTACAAGTTGTCACAACATATTACCAAGTAGTTTTCAAGCATATGTTCATAATGTACACTACGACATGCCATTCATCAGTTTTTCTACCATTAAGCACATACGGACACCAAAAGTAGCAAATTCGACACTTTATAAACTTATAAGTATGCATAACTCAATTCACTGAAAATAGGCTGTTTTGGGATGCTCGTTTACCGTACATACGAGATTGAAAAAATTACAATCTTTTTATATGACGTGCCCTTCGGAGGGATTGGCCTTGTGTTATATTTTAGAGTCTAGCTCTTTATAAAAAAATTTATAAAAAATCATTTACTAAGCAGCAATCAAATTCATCACTTCCTGACTGCAGCTCACGGAAAAATTCATTTAAAAATCCTCGTTTATCCAATTGAAGTAATTGTAGTTGGAGGTTCGCAACGAAACCTAAGGCTAGCTACAGTATAAATTTCATGGTCTAAATCTAAATATTCCCCATGTTATGACTTAAAACATAGCACATAAAATCTGCAGAAAAATGCAGCTTTAATTGCTGAAACAAAATAATTTATTTAAAATAGCAAACGACCTCTAAAAATTATGATTCTTGCTCCATTAGAAGTGTATCCGAAATGCCACGCAATGGACTCAAGAAAGTCCAGTTTTCGTTAAATTATGACCCGGTTACAGCCAACTGAAATCGGCTGTAACGATTGGACATCTTCCTGTTTTCGTTACCCGATTCCCATGAACGCTTCATTAGCGAACCCGATTAGTTACAACAACAACTACAGCAGATTAAGGATATTTAGATCTAGTGCATCACTATAAATCACCATAATTTTTATAGATACCAAATCCAAACAACCAACCGATCAAACCACACAACTAACATGATCCCTAACAAACCTAATCCATTAATATCATCATATGCATCAAGAACATTTAATTGAAACAGAAAACGTGTAACACCCCTAAAAATATTAAATTATATATGCATGTAAACATGTATAATTAGATATATATATATATATATACATATATATATATATATATATATATATATATATATATATATATATAGAAACGGGATCAGGAGAAAACGACAAAAAGTGTGAGAACAGTGAGAACGCATCCTGGCCGAACACGTGGCGTGGGGCTTAATCAGGGACCGAGGATTTTTTTTTTGTATTTTTAGTATTCTTCTCCTTTCACGGTTTTCGCGTTTGAGAAGCTTCTTTATTTTTTGCGTGCAAGATAATTTTGGCGTTTTGTAGATTTGTTAATTATTTGGCGTTTATTGTTTTTTGTCAGATTTCTTATCTTTGAGGTAATTCTTTTTGTGTCACATAATTAATATTTTGGCGTTATGGCTTTTTCCATGTTTTTTTGCCGTTTTGTATCTTTTTGTTAATAATTCATTACCATAGATTAATATTTCAAAAAATTACAATAAGTCGAAAATCAAAATAATCTAATAGTCTTCCGTAGGTGGGATTACATCGGAGATGTACCCATCGCTTTGTTCTTCACTTTCTTTAGATACTTAATCATCAAATTTCATTTTTGCGTATAACGCCATTAGCTTGTCTCTTCTTTGCTGCAGCCTATTCAAGAATATTACTGCATCCTTGGATTTTGGATCGTTTGAAGGTGTTAAATCACAGAGTTGTTCAATGATAGATAGCAACCCTGTCTTCAACATTTCTTCCATTGGTCTTGAATATTGCACCCCGTTTTCATAAGTTACTTCAAGTGTTCCTTCTTCCTCATGCAATACCCAAATCCTAAGTTTTGGTATTTGTGTATCTTCAATATCACCATCATCATCTTCATTATCTTCTGCTGGAAACTTTCTCTCCAGTCTTCTTATTACAGTTCTTGTTCTTTCACAATCATTGTCTCTTGGAACCCCAAGGGTCAGGATATCCTCTTGAATATTTTCATTCATTCCCATCATGGCTTTTATTGTTCTTACCTTAACCCTTCTCCTGTCAGCGAACTTTATGATGAATCTTTTTTTCTTTCCTTTCAAACCTCCATGCAATAACCTTAGCCATTTTTTATACTTTTTGGCGTTTTGGAGAATATGCGGCATTTTAGTTTTTTTGGCGTGTTTGAACTTGGGTTCTGATGGTCTCCTTTTATATTGACTTTTTTTCCCGCGTATGTCACGTAATTATGGCGTTTTGAAAAAAGATAAATAAATTTAATATAATAAATGTTAGTAATTATGTTTTCCGTCATTTCATTTTACTGTTTTTTGCAGTTTACCGTGTTTTGTTTTAAGACTCAATTGTTTTAATGGTGTAACACGTCAAATCTTTTGACGGCAGTAATATTGGCGTTTTGTTTTCCAATGGCGGTTAGATAACTATTGGACTTCTTTTGTTTTATATTCTTTTGCACATTTTTTCACTCTTTTTTTATAATATTAGTTGTTCAAATTAATTTTATTATAGTTTGGTAGTTTATTGGGGGGCTTTTGTATGGCATTATGGCGTTTTACACGTATTTTCTAATCCTCATATAAAATTATTGACTCTATAGCATTAATATTATTTTGTTGTTTATTAACCGACATTACAAAACAAACAATAGACAAAGAAAATTAAAAAAAAAAGAACGTAAAAAAAAAACAAAGTAGAAGCAATTTATTATTTTAAATCTTCAGTGTCATCAGTCTCTTTTTTCTAGTCTCTTTTTTCTTCTGAAACTACAAGAAATGTGACAAATAAATGGCGTTTTGGGTTTGGCGTTGTTTATTTTCTTTGTTCATGTGTTGTATTGTCTTTGTTGATGTTTGAGTCATAGAGCGACCCCCTATGGGTGGATGCTATCTGCCACTGGTATATGTCTCTTCTTATCATCCAAACCTTCTTTAGGAACAAAGATGACACTATGACATATGGGTGTCATCAGTCCCTCTTTTTACAATTTTGTCCATCTCATGCAGCAAAATCTTTTCTTCACTCGCGTAAAAAATCATTAAATGAAGCTTCATGCAGAACTTTACTGAGGATCAAAGAAAAAGATGTTTTTGCTGTCGTTGTATTTTTTGGCGTTTTACATTGAGTTGTAATTTTTTTAGCAACCACTATGTGTTTTTTTTTTTGTGTTTTTTTGGTGTGATAAACGGAAGGTGGTGAGGCGTTTCTATTTATAGATTTTTTTTGGCGCGTAGGTTAGGCGAGATGTTATTTTTATAACACAAAATGTAAATAACATTTATTCGGATGTAAAGTTTGGCGTTATATATAATGGCGTTTCATATTTTATGGCGTTTTTTGTAGCCAGAGAGCTTAAATAAAAACACAGAAAAAAGCACCCAGTGATAAAATTGGCGTTTTTATTTATTTGGCGTTTTATTTTCAATGGCGTTTTATGTGAGGAATAGTTTTTTTACTTTTTTACCCTTAATGACGCGCGTCCACGTAATAAAATTGGTGTTATTTACTAAAATGACACCGCGCCAATCTGGTTCATAGATTGTTTTGATCGGACGATCCATAAGCGTTCTCTCCGTTCTCACACTTTTAAGCGTTTTCTCTAAATCCTGACCTTATATATATATATATATATATATATATATAGGGGACCGCTAAGATGAAAACCACCTTCAGTTGTAAGAACCATCAGAACTTTTTGATCCGGGGCGAGTTGGACCAAATTTTTTTTTTTTCATAAAAGATGCATGTATTATAAACACATTTGTAAAAAAAATTCAAAAAAAAATGTCGTGCGTGTAGTTTTGAGCACCACAAGTTTGTGTTTACGGGTACCGTACGGTACCCGTAAACACAAACTTGTGGTGCTCAAAACTACACACACGACATTTTTTTTTTTTGAATTTTTTTTACAAATGTGTTTATAATACACGCATCTACGTTTATGAAAAATTTTTTTTGGTCCAACTCCCCCCGTACGGTGTAGTTCTCATGGTTCTTACAACTAGAGGTGGTTTTCATTTTAGCGGTCCCCTATATATATATATATCGAAAAAAATAAAATAGTGAGATTAAAACTAGGAATAATTAACCTATTTAAAATCTTGTCATAAAAGATGAGAAATTAAAGTATTCTAACCCTTTTATAAACTTAGAAACTAGAGGGGGCAATGGTGTCAATTTGGAAACTAGTGTTTTAAAAACACTAGATAAACTTAAAACTCACACACCTTGTGTGTGAGCTGGGGATCGACCAAAACACAGAAGAACCAAAGCTCTCATCTCAAAACCCTAAATTCTCATAAATCCCTTCTAAAATCAAAGAAGAATTCAATCAGGAGTCAATCTTAAGCTAGAATCTTGATCACTACTATTAGGAGATCGAAAGGTATGCTTAATTTTGATACATGATGATGTTTTGATTATTCTTAAATTCTCATAATTGAAGTTTTTAGAGAATTGATTGATGTTAGACTAAATTAGGATATTATAATCCTAAGAACAAGTCTTAGACAAGAAATTGATAGTTTCATGTCATAACCTAGTGATTTTAATCTTTATCGTATGTGGGTTATGTGGGTTTTGGGAGTATTATGAAGAACACTTGAATCATATAGATGATTTAGTGTTACTTGAATGTTTGGAATTAAGTTTCAGGTGTAGTTATAGTATTCTTGAAATATGAATTGAAATACTATGCTTTAACATGGTTAAAGTCATTAATCATGAACATGATAATGATAGGATACTAATTATGCACACAAGATGTTTAATAAAATGCTTGAATGAATTTGAAATAAGTGAGAATTATGAAATAATTACTTATTTGGCTAGTTGAAAGCATTTAAAAGTTGAATATAGAATTATGGATATTAAGCGATATGTCCGAATTGGATTTTATAGGCAATTTGGGTGGACCGTATAGTAACCAAGGTGGAACAGACAATTGGTTGAAAGGAAAGCTCTAAAGGTACGTGGCTATACGCTTCGTAGATTATCATTATTATCTTATGTTTAGTTATTTGAATAATGATTAAATCGTCATGAAGTTTGGTCATTACTGAAACGGAGGATTTCCGTATGTATTAACCGATTGAAATAACTAGTGTATAGTGCTAAATAAAAACACGGAAGTGGTGGATTCCACTTTAAGGTTCAAACGGGTAAAATTGATCGGAATCATACATGTTTGGTTGTGTGAAAGCGATAGAATTCGCCGACGCAACCAAACGGGTCAAAACAACCAAAGTAATAAACTTTGGTGAAATAAGGCGACGGATGTCGCTAGGAAAATAAAACGGGTCAATGTGACCCAATTGGTGATTGTTTGGTAATATAAATCGACGGATGTCGTTAAATAAACCAAACCGGTTAAAACAACCAAAGCGATGAAACTTTGGTAAAATGAAGTGATGGATTTCGCTAAGAAAGCTTACCAAATCAATAGAATGTCTTGATGTAAACCGGAAGGGTTATAGAAATAAAAACGTCGAAATGATACCGGAACTTTAATTTATACATATTATAGTAATGAGCCGAGAAAGGGTAACGATGTATACAAGTCGTAAACTCAGGTTTGAGTATGACAAAAATATGCGCAAATTCCCAATATAGGATTTGCGTGGTACTTGTTTAACTAGTTAGAGTTAAACGGGTCGAATAAATTTATCCATATAATTAAGGGCAAAGAAGTTGCATAAATAAAGCCCCGTTGTTGTTGTTTTGGATATGTTATATGTATTAGTCGTATAAGAGTTTTGAATGCTAAAATCAAGTTAAGGTTATTAAAACACAAGCGGGTCAAAATAACATGAAAAATTTTATAAGCCGAGGGCTTAAATTCAAGAAATTTATTCATGTGAATATTGGATTTTAATTCTTTGTTATAGAGGATCAAATTACGATCACATAGGAAGAAACGGGACCTAATTCGGGTAATAACAGACAAGTTATGTCCGTTTTCGTAAAAGATAGCATAGCTGGGAAATATGCAGGTTTTAGAACAAACCTGCTGGAAAAAGACAGCTGTCGCGCCACGCGACAAAGACACACTTCACCATCGCGACACGCGATGGCCCTCGCGGCCCGCGAAGGTTGGGACCTTCTCTGTCGCGCCCCGCGACCGAACTCCAGATCCGGAAAAGTGTTGCTTTGACACGTTTTGACATTTAGAACTTGTTTAATCACATTATAAACACACATAAATGATGTTTTAATGATTTTTGGCCATAGGTAACTGTAGAAACTCGCGGACGAAGATCAAGCTATGTTAGAAAACCGAACACGTGCGCAAAGAAGCTTCCGCAAATGAAACAATTACTTTTGTTACAAACGATTTGGTGTTATATTATGAAACTTTAGAAAATGTGTTTTGAAAGTTAAATATGTTGTGTTTTTAACAATATGTTTTGAAACATTAGTAAACGTCTTTTGAAGGTTTTGAAACTTGTATAAATGACGTTAAGTCAATGTTTTAATATTGGATGAAGTATAAATGCAGTAAGTATTGTATAAATTATTATAAAAAGATAAGGGTCTTACAAAACGTAGCAAAGATAGCATAATCAAATCAGGCATAAAAACTTATTTATCAAGAACCACTAAGGTTTATATTGAGATCATGCAAAGAAACGAAACCATAACGCCTAAGTGAACCCATAATCGACCTAAACATCATAAATACACGATCTTTAACAACTAGAACTACAAGTATCATCAAGAAGCGTCAACAATCATCACGAATCAGAAAACTTAGCCAATATATTTAAAATTATATCCAGAATCAAAACTAACTATAAAGGTTACCTAGTTATAAAAGTGATGAGAGTTGCTAGGGCTTGAACCAAAGGACTTGAATGAACTTCTTGGGTCTTGATTCCACGCCAACAGTAGCAAAAGAGGTTTGGGCTAGGTAATTTGGGCCGTAACCAAGACAAGGCAAAGGGATGGCAGGTTGGGCTTGGTTTGGACCATAAACAACATGGGGTAAGAGGTGGCGGGTTGGGTTGGGTTGTGTAAACGGGTTTTGGTTCCAAGTTATTCGTTTGGTGTACAAAGGAAACTTATATATATTACACTAATCTTGTTAGTTTAGATTTTTAATTTAACATAGATATGTTAAATTAAGTTCAAACATGTGACGTAGAAACATAACGCGTAACGATACGAAATTTACAGACACGAATAAACAGTGCTAACCTCGTAAGTGCGGGTTGTCACATCATCCCCAGGTTGAAAGAAATTTCGTCCTGAAATTTAGCAAACAATGAATGCAGAAGCTAGTGCGTTTGAGAGTTTTCATGAGGTGTCACATAAGTGGAATATTTGTTAGGTACAAAACCTCTTGTACAGATTTGTAGATAGAAAAACAGGTTTATTTCGTCATGCATATTGTATTTTGTATTTTGAACTAATGAAAAACATGAGTATGAGATCATATGTTTCTAATCTTAATTTGTTCATCATATCAAATGTTCCTGTTCAAATGTAAACATTTTGAAACCTACAAATATATAAAGTCACCACAAAGTTATTTATTATAACTTCCGAGGAAGTCACGTTTTAACATCTACTAGTGTGATGTTTGTTCTAGGTGCTAATCAACAAACATTAACTCGTATTTATAAGATTGATATAGGAGAAACGATATTTAAAGGGCTCATCTTGCATTGTTACAGTTGAAACATTTCATTGTTACTGTTGAGACATTGATATCTTTTGATATTAATCTTCTTCCATATATGTTGGTCTTGTTTGACTGTAAATTCAAATAAGATTGTGATAATAAATATTTACAACTTCATATTAGGCTATGACAACTATGAGTGCCAATGTATTCATTTATGGTTCGGTTCACGAACAAAAATGAAAAACAGTATTTAATTATGTGATATATCATTTATAAATTTGACTAAATTTTAATCCTTGGAATGCCAACTAAATTGATTATGCCATCCTAAACATGACATAGTAAATTTACTATAACAAAATTATGTGATTTTAGTGATGTTTTTGTTTTTGTTCAAAGTTCAAAAATAAAATTATTTAGTGTGTTATCATACTTGTAATACCTTTAGTGAACAAACCACTACCCACATGCTTGGAGAAATGCAACGTTTATATTGAGTAGCCTCTCCCACAATGCTAACACAAGATCTGGAACCTTGAGCCCGATTGTGAATTACATGCAAAACATACGATGTCACTAATTTGGTTAGGGGTTAGCAAAGAAAGGCTCTTTAATTTCTAAAAAAAGAAAAGAAAATTATGGTCTCGTATCCAAGTTGCATCAATCAAGTCAGGGAAAGATTTTGAACAAATAGAATATTCCTAACCGGAATCATGAATTGGATTCAACCAATATCTTTCTATTTGAAGCAGTGTGCGGTATGCCTTCAATTCAACAAGCATACGCTGGCCAGAATAGTACTGAGATTTCCGTCTCTGTTTAGCTGGGATATCCTAGCATCATTCCGGCATTTCACCGTAAGAGGATCCTTCAAGGTGATTCCAAAAGTGATTTGCTTGTCCAGTGGTACTTGTCGCTTTTCTCCGAAGGCTATTAAATTAGCTAAACCACGTGGGTGGCGGTTGTCCATGGATGTCCCTTGGGCCTCTTC
The DNA here is from genome assembly GCF_002127325.2 of Helianthus annuus. Lineage (NCBI taxonomy): Eukaryota > Viridiplantae > Streptophyta > Magnoliopsida > Asterales > Asteraceae > Helianthus > Helianthus annuus. The sequence continues at coordinate 159,416,420 of NC_035446.2, read as the reverse complement.
TTCATCGGATACGAGAGCTGGAAGAGCAGCTAGTAACAAGTGAGGGAAGGAACCCAAGGAAAGAAGAAATCAAAGCTCTCAAGCCTGGATATCAAGATTCACGTGCGAAGGGACAAGCGAAAGGCTTCCTGGTATAAGAAAGAAAGTAGAGCTCGGCAAGGTCTTCTGTGAGTGAACGAGATGAGAATCGAGGCTGTGTTTATGGACATGGATGTGCAAAAACCGAAATAACCGACTCATAACCGAATTAACTGACAAAATCGAACCGAAAAAACCGATTCAACTCATTAATTAACTGGTGTGTGGGTTAATTGTTTTTTTTTTTGAAAACCGAAAGTAACAGGTCGGTTATGGTTACCAAAGTTTCCATAGCCACCATAACCGAACCGAACGAACATGTAGTAAAATTGTTGTCGGATTATGGACTTTTCACCATTTCCTAATATATGAGAGGATAAAGTTGGCTAATATGCTTATAAGGTCTTATGTATAGGTACAAAACCTCTTGTATAGATTTGTAGATAGAAAAACATGTTTATTTCGTCATGCATACTGTATTTCGAACTAATGAAAAACATGAGTATGAGATCATATGTTTATTATCTTAATTTGTTCATCGTATCAAATGTTCGGGTTCAAATGTAAACATTTTGAGACCTACAAATATATAAAGTCACAATAAAGTTTTATATTATTAGAACTTCTAATTTCAGAGGAGGTCATGTTTTAACATCTACTAGTGTGATGTATGTTCTGGTGCTAGTGTGATGTATATTATTATATTTTTAACTAGTTTTTTTTTTTTTTACTCTTTTATCCAATTTTAAAATTATAAAGCACGATATAACACTAGCACTCTCTACAACATGCTAGGGCAAGTGCACCCATCGTTGGCGTAGTATAGTGATGGTAAGATACTGAGATCGTCCTAGGACACAAGAGCTTTTAGTACCAGACTATCCTCGACGTAATCTAATAATAATTTTGAGGAAAGATTTTTAATAGGTAAAATAAAGAAGCTAAATAAATAAAGAAACAAATAGACAAGATAGAATCACTTAGCTATGACTCATAAAAATCTTTTATGTATCCTTTGATGATTTCCGTACTTTGGGATTTTTAAGAGATTATCTTAGTTATAGTGGCATGTCCCTCTTTTGGAGGAAACGGTACCCTCAGCCATATTGGTCTGAGTCAGTAGGGATACAGTCCCGCAAGACCGGAATATTGAAAGATAATTAAGTAAGCTATTAATGAAAAATGTAGCATGTCCCTCTTTTGGAGGCAACACTACCCTCGGCCATATTGGTCTGAGTCAGCAGGGATACAATCTCGCAAGGCCAGTTTAAATTTTTAATAATAATTTATTTATTAGGAATTCAAGCTGTTCTTATTTCCCCCGATTTGATGCTATCTTCCTCAAAGGAAGTCCTAATAATCTTGAATCAAGTTCTCATGGGATCTATACACTGATCAATGAGGCAAGAACTTTACCCGTACCACCATTCTAACCCCCTTCCAGGCAGTTAACGCGCTTTATATAGACCATAAAGACATGAATGAGTGAATCAACGAAACATGAAGAGATGATAGAATAAAGTTCACTTTCAATATAAAAAACTAGTTATTAAAGTCATTAATACATACCCAATTAAAAAGTTAACCAAAGATTGCAAATAAAAAGTAATACATAAATGACTTGTCTTCACCAAGTGATGTAAGAGATTAGCCAAGCATGACCTTTGTTTGATAAAAACTCTTACGATCAATCTTGGATCCCGAGACTACTACACACACTCTAGAGATGGATGATGGTTGAATGTGGTGGATGTTGGTGGTATTGTGGTGGTGTAGTGGTGGCAGGTGTGAGAGAAGTGGTTTTGCCAAGGGATGGACTGCTATTGAACCAAGCACCCGTATTTATAGCCGAAAATCAAAAGTATACAAAGAAACACACTTTTTCCAACATTAGTACTAAAAGGGTTGTTTTTATACCTTATTTGATATAATTTATATGTTGCATTTGGCGCATATCAAATATCCCCACACTTGAATCTTTGCTTGTACTCAAGCAAAACTCTTTAGTATTACTTACACACCCAAATGGAATTGGTAGAGAAGAAGTTTTCAGGTCTTGTTTGTAAAGTGTCGGGAATCCAAGTTCTTTTTATTCTTGTTTTTATTTTATTTACAATCTTATTCGACATGATTTATTTAGAACTTCTTTAAGAAAAATAAAAATTTTTGGGCATAACATGCCTTTTAAAAATTCATTTAGCTATATACAAATTCACACACCTCACAAGTGATCACTCAACACTCGGCCGAAGATGTATAAGTGAAACGCTCAATCCCGGTATGGAACTTACTCCTACCATATGCTTGACAAGTAATCAAACCTCTTCCTTTTTAACATAATCTTTGTAAATATCAAGATGACTTTAAAAGGGTAGGCTTTTGGTTAAGGGTAGGGTAGTTTTATTTGAAAAGTGGCTAAAGGCGTAAAATGTCGGTTTTCTTTTGAAAATTTATTTGGGACTTAGGTACCAACTAAATGCTTATAACCAATGAGTTTGGTTATTTTATTTCAAGCAACTAGAGTTTTTTTTTGATAGAATATTCATAATAAAACTAAGTCACATACTTTTGCGTATTTCAAAAGAACCGAATTTTACTAAAATAAAGGGGTGTAAAAGTAAAAGATGGTTTTGGGTGATGGGTGATTTATGAAAAATGGTGTTCTGCGGGTTTTGAAATGAAAGGTTTAGCCTCAAAAGGGTTGACTAAGGGAAAATTTTGTGGGGGAGATAAATAAAAATAAGGCTGAAAAGAGAAAAAAAGGGTTTATGGTCCTAATACCTCAATCATGTACTTACTTGGATTAGTCGGTAAGGACCGGGAATGTATTGTCTTGTCAAGTTCTACATTTGTAAGAACCATATGGGCTATTCACACAAGAAATGAAAAGTGACCATTTAGTAAAGATATGATATTGAATGCTCAGTAAAAGCTCAAAACTCACAATTTTTGGAAAAAGGGTAAAAGTGTGAAAACATACATACAATCAAATTTTAAAAAGATTGCCATGCCTTTATATAATTTTTTTCTTATATGGTTCTTTTTATCACGGCGCTATCGGTTGTAAATTTGTAAAAACTTGAACTTTTAGAGCTTTATTTTCTAACTTAAACTATAAACAAAACAAAAAAAATTATTTTTGAAAAAGATTTGGGGTGTTTTAGCGGTTCCAAGTAGCGTTTTGTGTAAGGATTGTTTTAGGACAAACAAAATCAAGTACCCCATACTTAAATTACACATTGTCCTCAATGTGTCCAAAAGTCATTAGATTTGATTAAATGTGTAAATGTTTGTTAAAAACAACAAGTTTTTCAAAAATCAAATACCGGACACGGGGGTGTGTTTGGGGGACACGACCCCGTGTAAAAAGTGCCAGTACCATGACTTCTGTGAAAATTTCCAGAACGCAGACACGAGGGCGTGTCCGGTAGGCCCGACCCCGTGTCAAAAGTGCCAGTAACAAAAATTTTCCAGAAGACAAAAAGGGGGGCGTGCCTATGGGACACGACCCCATGTAAAAGTTCCTGAATCAAAATTATTATCTGTAGACTCGAGGCACGAGGGCGTGCTTACCTTACACGACCCTGTGCTGCACTTACTGTTTTGAAGATTTTGCGTTGGGAGACATCTGTTTACGTGCATGGGGTGCTGTTTCAACATCCTTTGGCCATTTTCATCTTTCTTTTGAGTGTATTTTATTCCTACAAAGAGAAAACTTAAAAATAAAAGCATTAACTAAAAGTTACACTAAGATTTAAACAACTTTATTGTTGGATAGTCTATGGAATGCCTCCATGGTGCACCACGTTTATAAGGGTCCTTGGCTAGACCCAAAGTAGGTCAAATGTTACCCGAGCGGGATGACTTGCATCCCAAGTTGCACCAGCTGAGGGCGTAGTCTAGGATCGAGTCTATTGCTTTGATGTAGTTGACCAGATCATCCTCCACGCGTTGTCCCACTTCAAAATTTATTTCCTTGTCACCTACGCTCAATGTGAGCCTTCCGTCACTCGTATCCACCATCCACCATGGCCCGTGCGGTGGCAAGGAATGGCCTTCCTAATATGAGCGGGATCTCGGTGTCTTCCTCCATATCAAGGATCACAAAGTCGGCCAGGAAAACAAATTCACTAACCTTGACCAAGAGATTTTCCATGACACCTTGAGGGTATTTTACCAACCTATCCACGAGTTGTATGCTAATCCTTATAGGATGTATCTTTCCTAGTCCGAGTCGGTTGAACATAGAGGCGGGCATTAGGTTGATGCTAGCCCCTAGGTCGGCAAGCGCATTGCTTATTGGTGATCCTCCAATGGAACAAGGAATGGTGAAGCTTCCGGGATCAATCTTGTTTTGGGGGGAGTTTGTTGAGGAGTGCCGCCGAGCATTCTTCACTCAAGTTGACTTGTTAGATTGACTCCATCTTCCTTTTGTGAGTGAGGAAGTCACTCATGAATTTGGAGTATTTTGGCATTTGTGTGAGGACTTCCACGAAAGGGAGGTTGATGTGAAGTTGCTAAGTAAGCTTACAAACTTGGTGAATTGCTCGTCAGTCTTTTGTCGTAGTAAACGAACAGGGTAAGGGACTAGTGGTGGTTTGGTTGGTTCGGTATTTTGGGGTTGAATATTTTCTTGGTTATTAGCTATGGGTGTGGTTGTGGGTTGTGTGGTGGTTTGGGGTGATGTTGGTTCATTATCGGGTCCTACTTTTCCGGTTTCTCAAATTGATAACGTTTACTTGGGCTTTTGGGTTTGGTTCGGTGTTACTAGGCAAGGCTCCTTGTGGTTTTTCGGAGAAATTTTGTCCAAGTTGGCTTACTTGTTTTTCAATATTTTGCATACTAGCCCGTTGGTTCCTAATTTTGGCCTCAGTTTATAGGAACCTTTCCGAATACCTCTTGTCGGATTCGGAGAAAAGACGAGTGATGAGATCCTCAAGTCTTTCTCTTCCTCCTTGTTATGGTTGGAAACCTTTTTTCTCATTACGGGGTTGTTGTTGAAAGTTAGATTGTTGATTTTGATTTTGTTGGTTATTACCTCCCGATTCCCTCCAACCAAAGTTGGTATGATTTCACCACTCAGGGTGAAGGAGTTGCTTGGGGGCTCCCGGTGGTCGTGGACGGTTATTGAGGTAATTCAGCACTTCCGTTTGGTTTTCCATATCTTTCATACAACTCCAGTTATCATGGGGTCCACCACATCCTTCACCAGCCATAACCGAAACCGTTTTATTTAATTTAAGTTTCTTTATTTTTGTAGTTAAGGCTTCGATTTGAGCTTGTAAAGAGGTGGTTTCGTCCACTTTATGGGCTCCCGGGGCTATAGATTTTGAACCCCTAGGAGTGTGCCATTGAAAACTGTTTTGAGAAATTTCTTCAATTTGGTTATAAATTTTCTCGGGGCTCCGATTCCCAAGAAGTCCCCCGGAGTTAAAATCAAGGATTTGCCTTGTGTGTGGTAAGAGTCCATTGTAGAAATTGACACTTATTGCCAACGTTCAAGACCATGATGCGGGCACTTCCTTAACAACTCCTTGAACTTCTCCCATGTCTCGTACAAAGATTCCCCGTCATCTTGAGAGTATGAATTTATCTCGGTCATGAGTTTGGCAGTTTTAGCGGGAGGAAAATATTTGTAGAGAAATTTTTGGGCAAGTTCATCCCAAGTCTGTACGGACCCACTTGGGAGGGTGTTTAGCCAAGCTTTTGCTCGAACTTTGAGGGAAAAAGGGAACACATGGAGCCAGATAGCATCGTTGGAGGCTTCGTTGATCCGAAAGGTATCACGTATTTCCAAAAAGTTGGTAATATGTAAATGAGGATCTTCATTGGGTAGGTCGTGAAAGGTGGCAGAATTTTGCAGCATTTGGATTACGTGCGGTCGAAGCTCAAAGTTGTTGACATCGACATTAGGAGGGTTAATAGCGGCTCCATGATTACCTACCGTAGACCGTAGGTAATCCATGAGAGTGTGTTGATCCGCCATGGGGAGATTTTGGGTTGAGGATTTTTGTCGGTTTTTAGCTTGCAGTCTTCTCCTTAAAAAGCGCTCGGGTTCTTCAAGCTGCACTTTTATGTCTTTGTCGGAGGTGGATGTCATGCACCAGGTCATATTTTATGCGAATTATACAGAGTTGCGTGACTTTCTTTGAACAAAAACACAAAAATAACTAATCAGAAGAGTAGCACGACTCCGTGTCTATGTAGGCACGACCCCGTGCTGTCTAGAAAAAGTTTCTGTTTTCAGGTTCCCAGAACTAGAGGTTTGACATGGCCTCGTGCTCCTATGACGGGCCCGTGTTATTATTAGAGTAACAAGAAAACAGCTTTTCCCAGATACTCTAGGTCTGACCTGGCCCTGTGTTGATCAAACATGGCTCCGTGTTATTTCTGCAGAAAGTAGAAAAAAAGGAGAAAAAAAAGAAAAACCTAAAAAGAAAAATTAGAAAAGCAAAAAAATGATTAAGCCGTCGATTTTAAACTTTCTTAAAATCCTTGTGTCCCCGGAGACGACGCCGACAACTTGACGTGGAGCGAGGGTGTATGATTTTTATTATATTTTTAAGTACTTTTTTTACTCTTTTTTATCAAGTTTTAAATTTATAAAACACTATATAACACTATCACTCTCTACAACATGCTAGGGCAAGTGCACCCATCTTTAGCGTAGTATAGTGGTGGTAAGATACCGAGGTCGTCCAAGCACACAAGGGTTTTTAATACTAGAATATCGTCGACATCTAATCTAATAAAATTTTGAGGAAAGATTTTTATTAAGTAAAATAAAAAAGCTAAATAAATAAAGAAACAAATAGACAATATAGAATCACTTGGCTCCGACTCATCTTTTATGTATCCTTTGTGATTTCCGCACTTCGGGTTTTTAAGAGATTATCTTAGTTATAGTGGCATTTCTCTCTTTTGGAGGCAACGCTACCCTCAACCATATTGGTCTGAGTCAGCAGGGATACAGTCTCGCAAGGCCGGAATATTAAAAGATAATTAAGTAAGTTATTAATACAAAATGTGGCATGCCCTCTTTTGGAGGCAATGCTACCCTCGGCCATATTGGTCCGAGTTAGCAGGGATACAGTCCCGCAATGCCGGTTTAAAGTTTTAATAGTAATTTACTTATAAGGGATTCAAGTCGTTCTTACTTCCCTCGATTTGATGCTATCTGTGCTTTATATAGACCGTAAAGACACGAAATAGTGAATCAACCAAACATGAAGAGATGATAGAATAAAGTTCACTTTTAATATAAAAAACTAGTTATTAAAGTCATTAATACATACCCAATTAAAAAGTTAACCAAAGATTGGAAATCAAAAGTAATGCATAAATGACTTGTTTTCACCAAATGATGTAAGAGATTAGCCAATCATGGCCTTTGTTTGACAAAAACTCTTACGATCAATCTTGGATCCCGAGAATACTACACACACTCTAGAGATGGATGATGGATGAATGTGGTGGATGATGGTGGTATTGTGGTGGTGGAGTGGTGGCAGGTGTGAGATAAGTGGTTTCCCAAGGGATGGATTGCTATTGAACCAAGCACCCCTATTTATAGATGAAAACATAAGCTTTACACGGCCCTATGCCTGGTGGGCACGACCCCGTGCCTTCCTTCTTCTCTATCTTCATTTAATGAGCTTGTCAGTCCAGATGCTCACACGGTCCCGTGTGTCAACGACACGGTCCCATGGCCATTGTACTTGCTGTACTATCCAAGATTTGCATATCTGGAAGTTGACCACGACCTCGTGTCTCTTGTTTGCTTCTGTTTGTCTTCTTCTTCCTGGAATCTTGGGTGGGGTACGACCCCATGCCCGGCAGGCACGGCCCGTGCCTGTCTTCTGATTTGTTGTTTTTGGCTTTGGGGTGAAGCTCATAGGGTTGGTATATTGTATCAACTTCCCTTCTATTGTATTCATGCTGGTTTTGCCGTTAATTTGTTCCTTCTGTACATTTAAGCTCTTTTAATCCTGAAAATCAAAAGTATACAAAGAAATACACATTTTCCAACATTAGTACTAAAAAGGGTTGTTTTTATACCTTATTTGATATAATTTATATGTTGTATTTGGTGCATATCACTAGTCAACCAACATTAACCCGTATTTATCAGAATGATGTAGGAGAAACTAGCAGATATTTAAAGGGCTCATCTTGCATTGTTACCTTTGAAACATTGATATCTTTTGATATTAATCTTCTTCCATATATGTTGGTCTTGTTTGACTATAAATTCAAATAATATTGTGATAATAAATATTTACAACCTCATATTAGGCAATGACAACTGTGAGTGCCAATGTTTTTGTTTATGGTTTGGTTCATGAACAAAATGAAACGCAATATTTAATAATGTGATATATCATTTATAATATGACTAACTATCCTTGGAATGCCAACTAAATTGATTATGTCATCCTAAACATGACTTGGTACATTTACTATAACAAAGTTATCTGATTTTAATGTGGTTTTTGTTTTTGCACAAAGTTAAAAAGTAATTATTTAGTATGTATGTTATCATACTTGTAACACCTTTAGTGAGCAAACCACTACCCACACGCTTGGAGAAATGCATGGTTTATATTTTAGTTGACTAGCCTCTCCCACTGTGCTAATGCACGATTTGGAACCTTGAGCCCGATTGCGAATTATATGCAGAATATACGATATCACCAATTTGGTTAGGGATTAGCAAAGAAAGTCTGTTTAATTTCTATGTTAGTTTGACTTATGGATATGATTTGATAAAGGTGGCTAATATGCTTTATAAGGTGTTATGTATATGTACATTGATATAATCCAAGTGGAATATTTGTTAGGTACAAAACCTCTTATATAGCTTTGTAGATAGAAAAACATGTGTGTTTCGTTATGCATACTGTATTTTGAACAAATGAAAAACATGAGTATACAATCATAGTTTGTTATCTTATTTTGTTCATCTTATCAAATGTTCCTGTTCAAGTGTAATCATTTTGAGTCCTATAAATATAAAGAGTGAGATGCCATAAAGTTGTTAACATCTACTATTGATTTCATTAGGCTACTTGTTTTCTGGAAATTAAGTGTTTATCTATATCTCTTGTTGCATTATGCTATTCTTATCAGGTTGTGGTTACATTTCTTACTCAGGTTGCTTGTTTTCTGGAAATTAGGTGTATATCTTGAATTTTATAAACCAAAATAATATTTTCTGTTGTGATCTGTAAAGAAAATATAGAAACAAATCACTCACCAATCCTGAATTTTAAAAAGAGAGAAAAATGTAGCAAAGAATTACAACAACAATCTGGCAAGATTAACATAATGAAGATAGAAGAACAAGCAGTATAAAGAAGATAACAAATTGTAAGACCTTACAAGTATAAAAAGTAGAATTAAGGTCTACCTATTTAATTTTTATTTTTATGTTTTGTTTTTGTGATTTGTTTCAAGCTAAATATTGAATCGAAAATGGCTTTAGATTGAGAAGCCACACTGAAGAGTCTTAATTGTAGTTACTTATGTTGTCGGCACTAAGTTATGTAGTGGGTAGTTAATTATGTACTTAGTGGTAATTAACACATAGTTATGTTTACTAGAAGGGTGCTTTCACGATGCGATGAACACGGATACTTTCAGGGATGTGCACAGTTACGTTTGGTTATTAGCCTCAACCAAAACCGAAATCATCGGCTAATCTATTTTATTAACTAACTGTTTTTCAGTTCATTTTATTCTATTTGGTTAGATTGTCGGCTTTCTCTTCAGTTTAATTTTGGTTAATAACAAAACTAAACTTGGGCTAATTCGTTTTAGAAATACATGAAATAGAGGTATATACATATATACATGAAATGGATGTATAAACACTACAAATATATGAAATATGAATGGTTCGGTTTGGTTAATTTTAATTAACTAGGGTACCATTCCGATAACCGCCGTTTAATTCAGTTTTTGTTGATTTAGGTATGGTCTGTCATTTTTTTGGTTTGGTTTTGTTTAACAGTTTGATAAGCTCACCGTTAGACACGTTAATCATGTAACTGTAGGTCCCTCGGAGGATGAGGTCAAACCTTAACCTTGTTATGTGAAACACACTAGCAAGTGCGGAATCCAAGCTAGAGTGCAAACCGAGATGAAACAAGCACAAACACAAGACACACAATATTCACCGATTAACACCACTTGTATTAATGCGTATGAAAGGTTCGGTTACAAGCTCAATGTTTACAAATCTGTTTTGCAAACTCTCTAAGTGTGTGTGTTCTCACAGAAGTGTGTCTGTGTTCTCAAGTGTCTCCTTGTCTCTCTCTTGTCTCTTTTTTAAAATGAAGTGAACACACTACACGGGTATATATACCCGTCACAGATTGTCTGGTCGAAGGATCAGATAGATTGATCGAAGGATCATCTATCGATCTTAAACCTGTCGAAGGATCTACATATACCTCGAAGGATGATCTATCGAGGTCCATCAACATCCATCGAAGGTTCATCTTTCGACCTCATCGAAGGATCTAAACTATCCTTCGATGAGTCATCCTTCGACACAGACATGACAACCATTTTCTAACTGTTTGGCCAAGTCAAACCAGGAGGATGGTTGACTTGGTCAAACTTACATGACTAACAAAGGACATCTTCTTATATCATACAGAATAAAGACAAAGTACAGACACAAGTGCACCAACAAACTCCCCCTTGGCTGTAGCTTTGTCTTGATCTTCGTGTTTTCAAGTCTCTGACGTCCTTTCAAGTCTTCAATGTCGGAGGATCTTCAAAGTCTTCACGTCTTGAAAGCAGAAAGTGTATCAACAAACTACCCGTATCATGTAGGAAGTGTGTTGACAAACTCCCCCTTAACATAAGCTCCCCCTTGAGTTATGCTCGCGAAAGACTTGATCATTAATGCTTGAGATCCTTGTGGTGTTGATGATGGTCAGCGGCAACTCGATCATTTTCATCTTTTGAGTGCCTTCACGTCGTGTCTTCATTCCGAAGCTTGTCATCGACTATGTTCTCCTTGCCTTTAGAATCTGCACATGCAAGAAATCTAAACGCGTAATGAGAACAACTGCTTGGAATATAGTTAGTATAAACAAATGACACACGTATGACCATGATTCAATCAAACACCGACCGACAGTTTGAAAGTTTAATAAATTTGTCAGTTTTAGATTTAACTTTCAAAACTTGCAAATTTCGACCGTTTATGAAGATTTAGTCAATTCGGTTTTCGTTCAGGTTTCAGGTAACGAAGACTCGAGATCCAACATCGTACGATCGAAAATAAAATAGAAATAAAATCTTTTTGGCTTTTAGAAAGTTTATATTAAAACAGATTTTAGTTGTGTTTTAATATTTCGAAATGTAAAGACTGAAAGCAGGAAATAAATATATATACAGACATTCTTTTTGCGAGTTTCGAGGGTAAGAGAATCATATCAGTGTACGGTCATGCCAAAACGCTCTTGTTGTTCAATTAGTTAACATTAAGATAAGCATCCTATAACAATTATCGGTATTGTTGTCCACTAAAGCTCAACTTATCAGATGTAATCATGGCGAGGGGATACGTTAAGGTATGATTTATACTTACCGACCGGTGTTCATCCACATCACGACACATTCCCGTATCAAGGTATGCACGAGGGTTCATCTTACCGGTGAGTATACCGATTATCATCTGTTTGACCGCATATGATGTGAGATTCTCACTTATTTTGATTTGAAAACAAGCCCTATGTGATAGAATCACTTATTAATGAGGAACTTGATTTTCATATGCATGAGGGCACAGGAGCAAGTCCGTGAACAGGTCAGTACTTCCGTACACCAGAGAGACGAACTTGACTCCCGGATAAATGTGATATTTTATCACTTATTTGTTTGGACATGTGATTGTTTATCACTTATTGAGGTCGTATGCAATATGTACACGTATGTATAGTATCATGGAAGATCTAGACTTGCGTCCCCGTTATTTTTCGGTAAAAGATACAACCATGATACCCAGATGATAAGCAGCATAAAGACCGAATATCTCAGAACCTCGGCAATCTCTCAAACGAAATTTCGGTACTAAGACCATATGCCAATGAATGGTTCCCACCTGGTCTTCAGTCGATTAAGATTTATATCACCCTGCACACTTTAAAATGATTGTGAGCCTACCGATACATCTTATATAGAGCTGCTTATCGTTTTTCATTTAAGGTTTAAAGAGGTTTGGATAGACCACTGATGTATTATCATTTTCTCTTTTGCTTGCCAGGAAACTCATTTTTGTTTTTCTATTGTTTTTGTGTTTTTGGAATTTTTTTCGATGTTTTTGGATTTTCAAATATTGGATTTACTCCCCCTAAAATCAATAAACTAAGAGAAAATTAAAACACAAAGGTATTTACAAAAATGATTTTCCGATGTTGGTTTTACTCTTGCTTGACGTTAATGCCGTTTACCAATAATTAAAAGTCAAATCTTGATTTGTCAAATGCTTTGGTAAAAAGGTCGGCACGTTGGTCATCGGTGTGGACCTTAACAACATCGATTAGCCTTTTCTCAAAGCAATCACGAATGAAGTGATATTTGATTTCGATGTGTTTGGTCTTTGAGTGCTGCACAGGATTTCTAGTGATCTGTAAGGCAGCAGAATTATCAACGTAAATAGGAGTAGTTAGGAATTCAAAACCGTAGTCGCGTAATTGTTTTTGGATCCAAAGAACTTGGGAGCAACAACTTGAGGCAGCAATGTATTCAGCTTCGCATGTTGATGTAGCGACGCACGTCTGCTTCTTGCACTGCCATGTGACTAGGCGATTTCCTAAAAACTGACATCCAGCCGTTGTGGATTTGCCGTCGATTTTGCATCCGCCAAAATCAGAATCACTGAATGCGATCAAGTTAAAGTTATTATCCCTAGGGTACCATAGACCGGTGTCAGGGTAACCCTTCAAATAACGAAAAATCCTTTTGACAGCTGCAAGATGTGAGGCCTTCGGGTTGACTTGATATCTGGCAAGCAGGCACGTTGGGTACATTATGTCTGGCCTTGATGCTGTGAGGTACATAAGAGATCCGATCATTGCGCGGTAATATGAGGGGCTAACAGCTTCACCCTTCAAGTCTGGAGTAATTCCGTGATTTTGTGGCAGTGGGGTACCAATGGGCGTTGCATCAGACATCTGGAACCGGCTCAAGATGTCACCAACATATTTAGTCTGATGGATGAATATCCCAGACTCAGTTTGTTGCACTTGTAGGCCCAAAAAGAAAGTCATTTCCCCCATAGCACTCATCTCGAATTTATCCTGCATAATGCGCTCGAAATTCCTACACAAGACATCATTAGTAGAACCAAAAATAATATCATCAACATATACCTGTACCAGAAGAAGATCTCCATCTTGTTCTTTGATGAAAAGAGTACAGTCGATAAGACCTCTTCGAAAACCGTTCTCCAGCAGATAGTTAGATAAGGTTGCATACCAAGCTCGCGGTGCTTGATGCAGACCATAGAGAGCTTTGTTGAGCAACCAAACCCGATCGGGATGGACAGGATCTTCAAAACCTGGGGGCTGTTCGACGTATACCTCTTCTTCAACCACACCATGTAAGAATGCACTTTTGACGTCCATTTGGTAAACCTTGAATCCTTTGAATGAGGCATAAGCCAGAAAGATCCGAATTGCTTCCAGACGTGCAACAGGTGCATAGACTTCGTTGTAGTCGATTCCTTCTATCTGACGAAAACCTTGAACGACTAAACGTGCTTTGTTCCGGATAACAACTCCGCGGTCATCCTTTTTGCATTTGAAAACCCAACGGGTACCAATCTTCTTGTATCCAGCAGGTTTCTCTACGAGTTTCCAGACACCAAGCTTCTGGAATTGTTGCAGTTCTTCCTGCATTGCTTCAACCCAAGAGTTATCTTTCATGGCTTCTTTCCAAGTTCTTGGCTCTTCCTGTGAGACATAACACGCGAAAGACCAATCGTTTTGTTGCCCGGATTCTCGAATAGCTGCATACAGGCCTGCATTGTTGTTGTTTCGCAACATGTTTCTTGTTTGAATGCCACTTTGCACATTTCCGATGATGTTTTGTTGAGGATGGGTATTATGAATCCTTGATTCTGGATTATCTGGAACTGGAATATTTATACCCAGGTTGTTGAGATTGAGATCAACAACTAAATCAATGCCTGGAATTGACGACGAGGATGATGCAGTAGCTTCAGCTGTTCTAGGGGCATCCACTGGAGGAGTACCCTCTGAAGTACCATGAACTGCTGTTGTTGGAGCTTCTTGATCTGCATCTAGAAATTCATCATCCTCTGAAGATTCGTTCAATTCGGTTGCATCATGAAAATCCTCATTCTCGAGAGTATTATTGTTCACCAAAGATGGTTCTTGATTGACAAGAATTGGACGAACCACCGGTGACACTGTTGCATTGTCACTCTCGAAAAACATCCTTGCCGCAGCACTTTCTTCAACGGCTTCAACATTGATCGAATTGAAAAAGTCATCGTACTCAAACATCCAAGGCTGACCAGGACATTTGACTGGCAAAGTGTGCCTTTGTACTCTGACCTCAGACCATTCCTCGACCCTTTTAGTCTCTAGATTCCAGACTCGTAAGTTAGGGGTGGCATACCCAAGAAAGTATCCGTCTATTGCTTTTGCCCCAAACTTTCCATTAGGATCGATGATTGTACATGGAGCTCCAAACGGTTCAAGATAAGACAAATCTGGTTTCCGTTTTTGAAGAAGCTCAAAGCAGGTCTTATTGTGCCTTTTGACTGTAAGGACTCGGTTCAATGTGTAACATGCAGAGGCCACAGCTTCAGTCCAGAATGGAATGGGCAACTGCGACTCTACCAACATAGTCCTAGCAGTCTCGATCAATGTGCGGTTCTTACGTTCAGCGACGCCATTCTGTTGAGGAGTATAAGCTGCACTAAACTCATGAAGAATACCTTTTGAAGTGCAAAACTCCGCCATGGCATGATTTTTAAATTCAGTACCATTGTCGCTACGTATCCGCCTAACCTTCAACTTATACAAATTCTCAATCTGAATGATCAAGTTTTTGATAATACCAAAGGTTTCACTCTTGTGTGCCATGAACGCCACCCAAGAAAATCTTGAATAGTCATCAGTAATCACAATCATGAGGCAGTATTGATCATTCCGAATACTCTTGTGCTTGACAGGACCGAACAAATCCATGTGTAAACGTTCAAGAGGAACTGCCACCGTGTTGATCTTCTTAGTAGGGTGCTTCTTCTTTGTTTGTTTTCCTTTTTGGCACGAAACACAGACGTCTTGAAGATGGAAATTTTTTAGGGGAACACCATTCATCAATTCATTTGAAACCAAATGATTCATTTTGCGTAAGTGAATGTGACCCATTCGTCTGTGCCAAGAGATAGAGTCTTTTTCTGTGGCTTTGGAAACGAAACAAGTTGCTTGTGCAGACGTAGTAATAGCTTGGCTCATATCAAGGACGTACAAATCATTTATCCTTGGAGCTGACAAGAGAATCCATTCTTTTGGAATTTTGAAGCCGGGTTTCAGCACATAACATCCATTAGCATCAAAGTGTACTGAGAATTGCTTGTCACAAATTTGAGAAACACTAAGAAGATTGTGATCAAGTTGTTGCACAAAGTTGATCTTGTCAAAGCTGACAATCCCGTTGGATATCATTCCTTCACCCGTAATATAACCACCCTTATCTCCAGCAAAAGCAACATAACCTCCTCTAATAGATTTGACGTCGTAGAGAAGCTTCATGTCGCCTGTCATGTGCCTGGATGCCCCACTATCAACAATCCAATGACTACTGATAGTTCCTCCTGGAACACCCTGCACATGAACTTAATTGATTAGTTGGAGATGGGGACCCAAGCCATTGTGGTCTTGGGTCTTCCATTTTCATCAATAACAATAACTTCTTGTCTTTGATGATTGGTAAATTGTGATGGTCCCCCTGATTCAGTAACCGTTTTTGGTTTCCAGGTCTGTTTTGTTTTACCAGTGTCATTCTTTAAAATTTTAACTTCATGGTTGTCAGAAGTTTTTGAAATGTCTGGTTTTACAGAAACAGATGGTATATTAACCACATCGGTTTTAATTGCCTTTTCAATTTTCTTGACCTGTTGGCGTTTCTGTTTCTTTTCCCTTTCTTTTACAAGTCGGGGATCTTGTTTTCCCGAAACAGTTTGCCTGCGGTCAGTTTGGTCACGGGGAACATCAGCTTTTCCTTTTTGTTTATGAAGATATGGACAATTTCGAATTATATGTCCAATTGTTCCACATTCAAAACATGATCTTCGTTCAACAAACCCCGAAGTATCATGTGATCGTCTTGCCGATGATGATGAACTTTGTGATCCCGAGGTACTAGGTTTTGAACTACTTGGTTCATTTCTTTTCTGTGCAGTTGCTTTCTTAACAAAATCTAAGTTAGATTTGTTTTCAAACGTTTCAATTTTGTCCGTTCCCGTCGATTTCACAAAGTTTACATTTTTGTTCTTCTTTTGATTCGGCTTCTTTTGTGCATGAGCCGGTGATTTTCCTTTTGGCTTGGTGTGATTTTGCTGTTTTTGCACTGTTGGTAGTTTCTTATTCCCAAATTGTTTTCGAATTTCGGCCTTTGGAATAGGAGGACACTGTGTAACTGTAACATGTGGTCCTGTCTTTCCCAAAAACTTACTTGTCGAATTTTCAAAGACTTTACTGATTAAGGATTGATTAACATTCTTAATAGGAAAATCTTTGTCAGAGTAGATTTTATCATCACCAACAAGAGTGTACAGCAAATTCACACTCTCCGACTCTTTTGTAGACGAGGACTCGATTGCAACAGTCTTAGCGGGTTTTGCAGGAGGATCACATAGAATATGATTCTCAAGAGGTATGTCCTCTTCTTTGATTTCCGCATCAGACTTTGCTGGTACAGTATCATCGGATTCATCATCAGAAGAATCAGTATCCTCAATTATAACTGGAGGGTCCTGATTCAGTTCAGCAGAAGACACACATGTATCTGCTGACACATCTGAATCTGATGATACTTCTTTCTTGTATCCAAGTCCTGTTGCAAATTCCTTTACATCTAGAGGAACAGATGGCTCAAAGAACACTCTATCCTCCTCGTCAGGCATTGCATCATAATTGTGTCTCACTGGTGGTGGACATTTCTTGTAGCCTATGCATGTGACATCCCGTTTCTCTTTCTGAACGTCAATGATGTGATCCAACACATAGCTAGAGCTCAAATAACTGTCTAGCTTAAGTTGGATCGCCTCACTTTCTGTTTTCACACAAGCCATCTCTTTTTGCATAGTCTCAAGGCGAGATATATACAAATTAATGTCAGTTTGTTTTCTGGAAACCATTTTAGTTAACTCGGTTTTATCTTTCTTTAACTTTTCAATTACCGATTTAAACTCCTTTTCATGATTTTCATAAAACATATTGGCTTCAGTGCATTTTGAAAGATCCACGGTCAACTTTTGATTGTGGATGAATGTCACATCATACTTTTCTTGCAAAGCCTCGTGTTTGCTTTGCAATTCACACCACTTATCCTTCAAAGAAACATGTTTGTCTTGCAAGTCAAACAAACTAGCTTGTAAAGCATCATGTTTTCCTTGCAACTCAGACATGTTTGCTTCCAACTCAGCACATTTAACATGCAAACTATCACAATTATCACAGTTAATAGCAGTGGGTTCATCGACACATACCTGACTTGATGAACTGTCGACATTAGCCATAAAGGCTGAATGGAGAGAAGACGAAGAATAAGCAGCTTGATCCACCAAGATAGATCTTCTTCGGGTTCCTGCTTCAGCTTCCTCCAAAAGTTCATCAATATCTGCATCGATTGATGCATTTGATGTCTCACCCACATGGTCATCGCCTGAACTTGAGGATTCTTCATCTGAACTCCTGCTATATCCCGAAGAGTCTTCATCCTCAGAAGATTCACCACCATTGGCGGAAGATTCTCCACCACTGGTGTGAACTAAATCCTTAACCACTTCAGCAAAACATGTTGTTCCATCTGGAGCATCACCACTCAACTGGATTGACCAGTCACAACCTTCATCCACTTGAACCACAAGTGCCCGGTTGGCATTTGATGTTCCAGCTTGGCTCTGGTTGTTGACAGGTATTAATGTACGCTCATTGTTCCTGTTCTGGTTCTGCTGGTTGCCTTGGTTTCTGAAGGGATTCTGGTTCCCATGCTGTGCTGGCTTTGTACATTCCCTTTTAAAGTGACCCCGTTCACCACAGTTGAAGCACTTTACTGCCTGTTTATCGAACCCATACTTGGTGTCTTTCTTACTTTCCAAGCTGGTTCTGCCAGTACTTTCCATGAAATCCTTTGCCCTTCTTACAGCACTAGCAAAGGCCCACTTGATATCCATCAAGTCCATCTCTTCCTTATCAATCTGCCGATAGTCTTCTTGTGTCAGATTAATGTTGCCAATCTGACCTTCCACTAACCCACAGTATGCGCTCACTACAGTGTTAAGCAGCTCCATGTGTTCCCTTGCTACTTCTACACTGACCTTAGAGAAGCTTGAAGTGTCGAGCTGTACTGTATTTGGTTTTGATTGCTGACCAACAGATGATGTCCCTCCATAACACGCTTGTTGTTGAGCAGGAGGAGGAGGAGGTGGTTGTATTGGATTTCCATACATGTCTGTGGTGGGAGCTGGCTTAACAGGAACTTGTACTGGATTGCCATACATATCCGTGCTTGTGATAAACGCCGTTTGTAGTGGAGCATGTGGACCGGTTCTTGCAGACGAAGAATTGGAAGTTCCATAATACATTTCTGGATTTTGTGGCACTAGAACTCTTTTTGCCTTTAATGTTTCCTCCTGATCCTTGTTTTCTAAAAGCTGTACGAAGTCGTTGATGTTTGTAGTTCTCAAAACTCCGTTATACTTCAAGATTTCCAAGAAACTATTCCATTGGGGAGGCAAAGCATCAGCAAACTTCTTCACCACCTCTGCTGTAGTTGTCGCTACTCCAAAATTGTTCAACTCTGTAAGCAAATGATAAAACCGGCTTGTCATGTCTCTAAAGACTCCTTATCCATGCACGTGAAACCGTCAAATTCTTTCTTGAGAAGATCATGACGCAATTGGCGTGTTGCTTCATTCCATACTCCTCTGGTTTTCAACCCGTCCCACAACTTCTTCGTTGTCTTGAAACTGACAAACTGGTGATAGTATCTTTGCTTAACGCCTGAGTGAGAATGGCGTATGCTTTCTTTTCCAGATCATACGTTTTCTTTTGATCTTCAGGAAGATCGGCAAACGTAGCAGTATCTGAAGCAGCAACCTCTATAGCTTGATCGAAATCTGTAGTGAAACGTATCCACAGTTCGGTATTTTGACCAAGAACGTATGTACGAAATCTATCAACCCAACCCGGATACTCGTTTAAGTGCATCAACTTTGGAGGTCGATTCAAACTTCCGGTTTCGCTTTCGCTCAATAAAATACTTTGAATGCTCGGAGTTTGATTTGATACTAATGCCCATTGACTTGTCGATATGGCATTTGCCAGCGAAGATGTCGACACCGGAGATTCGGCCCATGAAGGAGATAGACTTGTATTTGTGTACTTTCCACTGTCTGGAGCCGGTGTACCCCACCATGAGGGGGTTGAACCCGTACTTGTATATTTTCCACTATCTGGAGCCGAAGTTCCCCACCAACTCGGATTCATGTTGGATAAGAGAAATGAAGTCTATATGAATATCTCGAAAGGTGACAGCCAGCCGAACGATCCCTTGATCGAAAGACAAGACAACACAAACTTGTTAAATTTAAACAGACAAGAATCGAAAGATAATACTTGTTCGAAGGATCAACAGTGTTCGAAAGATCACTGTTGAATTTCGAACAACGACTTCGAAAGATTCTCCAAGACGAAGGATCCTTATCTTTCGAATAATAACTGTAGCTCGAACAATATATCCTTCGGAAAGATTCCTTGGCTCGAAAGATAAATCACAGACTTCGAAGGATGTTCGAAGGATCAATATCTGTCGAACCTCCTTTGATCGAAAGATGATCTTTCGACTTCGAAGGATATCTTTCGATGTGAACTGACACAGCTGACACAAAGATGACAGGTTGGTGAAAAGGTGATGGGTTGGTAGAGATCTTTCGGCAGAAAGGTATGGTCAGACCATACTTTTTCACCAAAACCAATTTGACCAATAAAATATACTAAAAATGGAAAGATCTTATCCAGAAACCGGTCACCGGAGTAAGCCGGAATTTTGGCCGGAAATCACCAAGTTTCTTAAAAACAAGTTTTTAAGTTACCCAACCCGTTCTTTAACACACCCGGTTAGTTTAGAACACGTTTTTACGTCAAGAAATGCGAGAAAAACACTAAAAACGGGTGCTAAACCATGTGTCCAAACACTCCAAAGTCTTGTAAAAACTCGGTTTTAACAAGGAAAAGAGCCAAAGCTCTGATACCACTTGTAGGTCCCTCGGAGGATGAGGTCAAACCTTAACCTTGTTATGTGAAACACACTAGCAAGTGCGGAATCCAAGCTAGAGTGCAAACCGAGATGAAACAAGCACAAACACAAGACACACAATATTCACCGATTAACACCACTTGTATTAATGCGTATGAAAGGTTCGGTTACAAGCTCAATGTTTACAAATCTGTTTTGCAAACTCTCTAAGTGTGTGTGTTCTCACAGAAGTGTGTCTGTGTTCTCAAGTGTCTCCTTGTCTCTCTCTTGTCTCTTTTTTAAAATGAAGTGAACACACTACACGGGTATATATACCCGTCACAGATTGTCTGGTCGAAGGATCAGATAGATTGATCGAAGGATCATCTATCGATCTTAAACCTGTCGAAGGATCTACATATACCTCGAAGGATGATCTATCGAGGTCCATCAACATCCATCGAAGGTTCATCTTTCGACCTCATCGAAGGATCTAAACTATCCTTCGATGAGTCATCCTTCGACACAGACATGACAACCATTTTCTAACTGTTTGGCCAAGTCAAACCAGGAGGATGGTTGACTTGGTCAAACTTACATGACTAACAAAGGACATCGTCTTATATCATACAGAATAAAGACAAAGTACAGACACAAGTGCACCAACAGTAACATATGAAATGTTTTAAATTAAAAAATATAGCAATACTATACTCAAATTAAAGAGTATAAAATGTTAGCTTTTACGGGTGTGAGAGTGAAATTACAATCATTGCATTCTTCGCGCCTGAAAGGTATCTTCATTTGGCTATCTTTGTGTGGAGACAATTGTAGATCCCTTTGTTTGATAAAATCCTTGCTAACCATAAATACATCTCTACTTACATCGTCTCAAGAGATAGACGGCCAAAATGTGAATACCTTTCTGGTTGGACATACCACAATTCTTGCCTTTTCCACCCCACAAAATGGTGAAAAGCTTGCTAGCCTTTTTGAAAATGCCAGAATGACGTTTAGTGAGGGCGACCAACATGATGCTTTCTTTGTTATTCTTACAATTTTGATCTTTTGTCTGCCTTTGATCTTTTGTCTGCCTTTGATCTTTTGAGACATCGTTTTGATAGACTTTTCCTTGTAGCAAATTTCATTGAGGATTTCTAATTCTATTTCAAAGGCAGTTGGTTCCATTTGGGAAGATACTGGAATCTCAGCTCCATATATATCCATTGTTCAAATTAATTTCACTTCCTTCACTACCGGTAGGATTTTTTGTAATGTCCTTATGTTTGAGTAAAAACCACAAACTCCTTCCTTCTTATATTTACTAGATACATAAAGCGTTCTGCATGGATCCATTCCATATCCCATCGATCTGCTTCAACTCCTGTCAAGGTTTGATTTCTCCTTTTGTCGTGTGTATGTTCTCGATTTTTTAGTGTTGCTATTTCAACACAATTGAAAGTCCTAAAATTTTGGTTTAATTAGTGTTAGCTTGTGACTTGTGTGTACATTTAGTTCCAAATGGCCATTTTCAGTCAGATTGATAAGGGATCTATAACTTGAATGACGTGACCGAGTCATATGTTAATTAGTGGGAATGCAAAGAACAGTGAGGAAAAGGATATAACTTTTCTCCTTTTGAATGTGAATGCTTTTTCACTTTATATGTAATAAGCAAATCCCAAGAAATCAGCACTAATCCTGAATTTTAGAAAGCAAAGAAAAAAAATACAGCAGAGAATCACAACAATAGTATTGCAAGAATAGTAAATAGAAAATATTAAAGTGGAATATCTTACAAGTATTACAACTACATCAATGTCGACGTATTTAATTTTATTTTCATCTTTTGTTTCCATGATTTGTTTCAAGCAAAAAATTAAATCGAAAATGACAAATGACGTGCGAAGACATGACATGTTAAAGAGTGTTGTAGGTAATTATCTAGTGGGTACTAAGTTATTTAGTGGATAGTAATATATGTACCCAGTAATAATTAACATTTATTTATATATGTTTATAAACACCTAATGAAATTTGTGAAACAGAATACTTTTCACATCATATACCTTCTCCCTCTAGACTATTCCCTTAACTCATCTTGTTTTTTATTACAAAAAAAAAAAAAAAAAAAAAAAAAAAAAAAAAAAAAACATCATTTAACTTAGTGACTCATATAACAGTTGCCAAGTCCAATAATGAAAAGACAAACTTTATCATTCATGCTTGAAAGACAAAAAGTATTGATTTGCCTGATAACCTTAATGACATAAATTGACCTTATACTGAAGAACAAACTAAAAAAAAACAAAAAACATTAACCGGATTCAAAACTGAAACTATCTGTGTCGATGTTACAACTTAACCGAGATCCATAGCCCTTCACATCGTGGACAGATCCACCCCACGTACGCAGGTAGAACCAAAGGCCTCTACCATATGTCCCTCCACTTGCTTTTGAGCAAACTCTTTCATCTCCAACATTGCCATCTTCAATTGTTCAAGATTTGCCAGTCCTAAATCCTCAATGGGTTTATCCCACCAGTAATTTCGTTGGCTCTCTTTCCTTATTTTTTGAAGTTCTTTACCAGCTTTTTTCTCAGATTCCAATTGAGCAAGCATGTTGGTGAGCCGAGTGTGGAGTTCCTGGATGCTGGCATTGCGGAGAAGGTCCATAAATTGAGAAGTTCTTGAACTTGAAGGATCAGGACTTTGTTCTAGAAAGCGATTTATAATCGCTTCAACACTGGGACTCCCAAATGAGTATACTTTTTTTTGGTTTTGGGAGAACACAATGATGGCTACTTGCGCTGCGCAAAGGGTGCAAAGTTCGCTTGCCTTCTTAAAAATGCCAAAGCGGCGTTTGCTGAAGGCAACGGATAAATTGCTTTGTTTTGTTATTCTTACAATTTCAATCCTTTGGCGACCTTCACTCTTTCGAGGCATTCTTAATTTGGGTAACGGTGTTCTTTTCTCTCGGAGAGGGTAAGGGATATTTATGCGGTTCATCTTGCCTTTCAAGGTTTAATGCATTAACAACAACATTAATGTTTGGTCTGCTTTTTGGATTTTAATCATTTAAATGCTGATTTTTTCAAATATATGTTGATCTTGTTTGACTATATTTTCTAATGCAATGGAATGATTCATATTTACAGCCTCAACAATTGCTCAAATATATTTGATCTTGTTTAACTATTTTTTTTAATGTATTGGAGTTCATATATACAACCTCAACAAAAGAAATAATTCCCTATTTTCTATTCTATAAATATTTATGACAGCTCCTGTGATATAGAAAGTTACTTGATATATATGGTTCATGAACAAAGTTTTTTTCTAAGGTATGAATGCCAATACTTTATTCTAAGGTCTGTGAACAAATCAATAATATGACCAAGATAATCATGTCACTTATTGTATTGGAGTTCATATATACAACCTCAACAAAAAAAATTCTTCCATATTTTCTATTCTATAAATATTTACAGCTCCTCTGATATAGAAAGTTACTAGATATATATGGTTCATGAACAAAGTGTTGATGCACTTATTGTGGATGCCGCTAGTGACGTTCAAGACCGTTCAAATCGCGACCGAAGTCGACGGCATTCCTCCGTCGATTCGACTCGGCATACGAGATGCAAGTGACGACGATACGCTACGACATGATACGATACGAGAATGACATCATCATCATGACATCATGATGATGATGTCATCATTATACAAGACATTGAAACATGCAGGGGGTGCAGGATTTAGGGGGGGGGGGCGCCCGACCCCTGAACTTTTTCGGTCAGTAGTGTTATATATGTACGTTTCGTATAGGATTTTGTAGGTATATGCGTTTTCGACCCCCGGTTTTATAAAAAAAAGATTTTTAGGGATATACGTTTTCGACCCCCGGGTTTTAATTTTTTTTATTTATATAGTCCAAATAAAATATTTAATTAGCCCAAATATTATAGCCCAAATCATTATATTTGGCAGAATACTAGAATGTATATTATATAATCCAAATCAAATCATTATATAGCCCAACTTAAAAGCCCACCCTATAAAAAAAAAACCAAATAAAAAAAACCAAATAAAAAAACCAAATTCGTTTACTTTGGGATAGAGGTGTACAAAAAAACCGGTTTTACAACCGAAACCGGGAAAATAACCGAAACCGGTTTTTTGTTTAACCGATTTTTTAATAACCGAACCGCCGGTTATGGACTTGAGAAACCGGTTAGTAACCGAAACCGGTTAGTAACCGAAACCGGTTATTAAAAAACCGGTTTTCATTTTGGATGAAAAAAACCGGTTCGGTTAACCGAAACCGGTTTTTGAAAAAAAAAACCGATTTGTACACCTCTACTTTGGGATATCCACCAGAAGAACAGAAGAACAGAAGCCACCATCCAGAACTGCAGAAGGGGGGAAAAACGCAGGTTCCAGTCTTCCAGAACTGTTCGACTTCAGCTTCTTGTTCGAGAACAGAAGCCAAAACACTGCTCGTTGTTGTGGTCTTGTACTCTTGTTCGACTTCTTCAATCTTCATAAGGTTAAAGGTATGTGTTTTTATCTTTTGTTTTAATTTAGGGCTGCAATTTATTTATGTGATTTAGGTTGAAACTATGAGTGAAATTGGTCCGAATTTTTGCCCTAACCTTGTTGAATCTTTCTGTAACTATGTCTAATTTATTTGTTTAATCTTATTGTGATTTGATTTAGATAGAAATTAGAGTTTGAAATTTAGGATGATTTGTTAACTTGTTTTGTTATAGATTATGCTATGGGGAAGAATAAAATGATAACTTCTTTTTTTCAAAAGAAAGAAAGAAAGAATGAAGAAAAAGTAGAGGGAATTGTTGATGGAAAAAATGAGATTAAATGTCAAAAAGTTTGAACAAGCGAACCGGTTAATGAAGCGAATAATGAACCAGGTACCCACCTTACTCTCTCCTTTTTAATGTTTTGGTGTCTTTGTTCGTTTGTTTGTTAAACAATGTTTACGTTTAAATGTTTGAGAATGTTTTTTATTTGATATTAATGTTTGACCCGACCCGACCCGAATAGAATCACCGACGTCCTACCCGAACATACACCTCGAAACTACGCAATAGAAATTTTTTTTTAGGTCAGTTAGCTTCCGACCCCCGAACCACTGGAAACATTATGCATGATACCCACACGAAACAATAGTTTATATTGTGAACATGCATGCATATATGATCACACGAAACATGGCATTTGTATGAATTATATATATACACGAAATACATATAGGACACGAAACATATCATATCACGAAACAAGTGTGGTTCTGGTTCATGTAACAAAAGATGTCGCCCAGTTAACCAACTGGGGTAGCCCAGTTGGCCACCGACGCCCACCTCCTCCCAGAGGTACCGAGTTCGAGTCTTGGGAGTGGCATATGTCGCCCAGGGTAAGAACTCGGCATGGGGAAGTCACCGCGGAGCTAGCTTGGTCGGGTAGCGGCTCCCGGAGTGAGATCACTCCGGCGGTTGGGAGGACCGTGCACTATCCCCCCCCACTTCGTGTCTACTTGTAGTATTTCGTGTAGTGCTTCGTGTGATGTGTCTCTGTTTCGTGTATCACTCTGTTGTATCCCTTATAAATACAGCAGGTTAGGATTCATTCTGGAAGAGAGAGTGTGAGAGTGATCGGAGCTTTGTATTGTTATAATATTGTACCGAATCGAAATCAATACACGGAATCATTTAACGGTGAATTTTATTGTATATTATATTCTCTCGCTCCGTTTGTGTCGTAGCTTGGATTCCGCACTCGCTACGGCATCCGAAACAAGAAATCATGAATTCGTCCGACGACCCGTATCGGGATATGAATGCCAATACTTTATTCCAAGGTCTGCGAAGAAATCAATAATATGACCAAGATAATCGTGTCACTAATTGATGTATGACTAATCTATACTCTTATAGCGACCAAGGTAATCATGTCACTAACTGGGGATTTTCATGTAGCAGCGTTCCTTAGAACAACTCGAAGGCTGCATTTCATATTAATTTGTTCACAAACCTTTGAATAAAGATTACGAAACCATAAAAAAATTTTGAGGATAACTAAGGGAACAAAGGGAAGAATGTCTATTGCTGTGGCTTTATAGCTATTTTCATTATATCAGAAAATATATACACCTAAGTAAAGAGTAACATATATTATAATATAACATTGGTGTTCATGTAGCATACTTCAAAATAAATTAACTCCCACTTCGTATGTATTGATTTTCTCAGAAACCTTAAATATAAAAACATTGGCATTCGTGAACCATACCTTAGAGAATAAGGGAAAAGATCAAATAGGAAGTTAATTTTCGCTAGGAAGGATATGAAGCCATAGGATTATGACATGTGGCAATTTTTAAAATAAAGAGAAAGGGTATTTTAGTCAATCCAACTCCTTCTTCTTCCTTTTTCAAAACCCAGTAAATTCAAAAACCCACCATTTTCAAAACCCACCATCTTCAACTATTTCTTCACTTTCTATCTCAATAATCACTGCATTATAGTGCAATTTTCATCACCAATCAATGATTCAGAACCCGATCAACGTGTTCTTCAGCTTTTTTTGAAGAAAACCCAGTTTAATTTCATAAAAAAATCTCGTTTATTCCGGTGATTTTGGAGATAATCACTCGATTCATTCGATTCGAGCGTTGATAAGTGTTTCTATCATTCAAATTTCGTCAATTGATAAAGAAATCGGCTTCGATCCATGTAAAAAAATTCTTTAATTTCATTTTCACGATCTGGGTTTTTGATTTAGTCATTGTGTTTTACGATCTTTGCGGGGGTCCGGGGGCGGCAGCCCCCGGTGGCAGGGTCCCAGGGGCGGCAGCCCCTGGTGGGGTCCAAGGGGCAGAGCCCCTGGCTGGGGTTGAGCTGCGTTTTAGAAAAATTAATTTTTTCCAGAAATTGGCTCATTTCGACGACAGTAATTCGTAGACAATTCAGACAGTTCACAGTGACAGACGGTTTTATGTGTCCATTGCGTTTTAGAAATAAGAGAGTTTTATGTGGTTTCTGGCTATTGCGTTTTAGAAAAAAAAAACACATTTTTAAGTGTTTTTAGTCATTGCGTTTTAGGTAAAAACACATTTTTAGGTGTTTTCAGTCCATTGCGTGTTAGAATGAGTCATTTTTAAGTGTTTTCTGGCCATTGCGTTTTACATATAAGACATTTCTTTGTGTTTTTTGTGCATTGCGTTTTAGGTTAAACACTTCTTTATGTGTTTTCTGGCCATTGCGTTTTACAAATAAGACATTTTTGTGTGTTTCCTGGCCATTGCGTTTTAGATATAATACATTTCTTTGTGTTTTTTTGTGCATTGCGTTTTAGGTTAAACACTTTTTTATGTGTTTTCTGGCCATTGCGTTTTACAAATAAGACATTTCTGTGTGTTTTCTGGCCATTGCGTTTTACAAATAAGACATTTCTGTGTGTTTTTGGTGCATTGCGTTTTAGAAAAATGTCATTTTTTAGGTTTTTTTTTCATTGCGTTTTACGTAAACGGTGGACTTTCTATTGCGTTTTACGCAACTGGGTTTAAATTTTTTTTTTTAAAATATAGCAATAGTATACTCGTTTTAAAGATAAAAAAACGCTCGTTTTTTTGGTGCAATTTTTATAAAAAATAATGTCATATGAAAGAGTTATTAACGTTTAAAAAATGGGGGGGGAGGGGAATTGGAGGAGAGAGAAACTATTGGCTTGGATTGACTAGAATGCCCTTGAACAAACTCACGCGCCTCTTTTCTTCCTTTCAATTTCCCTGATTTAATCTTATCCCTTGATTAACTTAATGGATGGTTAAGATCACTTCCTATCCTTCCTAGCCAAATAAACTTCCTATTGTATTTTCACCCTGGAGAATAAAACATTATTGTTCATGGACCGTATGAAGTAAAAGTTAAGTCACGGCTCGTTGTCACAAATATTTATAGAACAAAAATCTAGAATTAATGGAAAAATGTCTATGGCAAAGGCTGTACATATGAATTATATATTTTCATTACATTAGAAAATATAGTCAAGCAAGATCCACATATATTGAAGCAAATCAGCATTTTCTATTGCTAAAGCTGTAAATATTAATTATATATTTTCATCACATTGGAAAATACAGTCAAGCAAGATCGACATATATTGAAGCAAATCAGCATTTAAATGATTATAAATCATTAAACTGGCCAAATTAACATCATTATTGATATTATCCAACATTGGAAGGCAAAATATATGTTGGTCTCACGGAGAGCAAACCAGAAAAGTATCTATATCAAAATAATTTACACTATTACCTGAATTGGGGAAGGATGCCTCCAAACAACAAACATTGCCAAAGGATAGAGATCGATAGAATTAATATACTGAGATATGATAATGAAATGAACATAACGCACGGATGTTTTACGAAAAACAATTAAAGCTTATAGGATTCAAAAAAAAAAAAATGAATCTAGACAGCAATCCGAACTTGAACGTAGAATAACAAAATCTGCATTAAAGGGTAGAGATTTTTTAACAAAGAAACAAGTTCAAGATTGCATACTAATATGTCCTAAAGTCATATATAGCTCACAATATATCTTTAAGTATATTATTGTGAGAACATAGATAATAAGATAAATCATTCATTTTTGTCGATACTAAAAAAAATTAAAAATATAAGAAAATGATATAACCGTAAGTTTTATTGTTTCTCACGCTGAAAATTGTAGGTCCTTATAATGATCCGAAACACAATATTTCTTGTTCAAATGCATAAACAAGTGCAGAATCCAAGTTTAAGCACCAAACCAAGCAAGAACACAATCAATAACAAAGATAATACTATCACTTTAAAGATCACTTGAATTGATTTCAATAGAGTTTCGGTATAGTGACAAACATGAAATGCTCTCAACTCTCTGAAATATGCTCTCATCCTATTACAAATGACAGTGCATGTATTTATACCAAATCCCTGCATATCACCTATCGACAGTCAATAGGTATCAATCGGCAGTCTTCATCAACAAACAAACGACACACTGTCCTTCAATTGTAAGATTGACAGTCCACAAGTCAATCGACAGTGACAATGTGGATTGACCATATATCATTAAGACTTCAATGACAATCATTCACTCTCGATCAATATACTGTCGATGAATATCCATTGTCGATGTACATCACATATATCAAAATGTTGTTCTAAGTCAATGACAAGAGGATATCATGACTTGTTCAACTTACACAAAGTCAAACTAAACAATGTAAGATTAAATATATTATGTATTAATACTTAATCTATAGCCATTATAATCATTTACATAATATAGATCAAAATATATAATAACCTATTAAATAATTAGTTGGTAATTGTTGATGGACCATATTACCCTTATTAATTAATTAGGTTTCCTCCTGGGTGCTTATATAAGGAGACTTATGTGGAGGCTAAGGGGTTAGACAGTTACACAATTAAACATACCCCATAAGCATAACATCACATTCGACCTCCATCTCCATAGCCGATACCCTTTTCGGTTTAACCAGTCACCATCATCAGTCAGCACCCTAAGGAGGAACCAGACCACCTTGACAAAGATGTCGAACTCCATGTCGTCTTCTCTCACTGGATTCTCCACTGCACTGTCTGCGGTGACAGGTATGTTTTCATGTTTTCCATTATGTTTAAACAGAACTGAACCAACATGTGGTATCAGAGCATATGTTGATTAGTCAGTTCTGTTTTCGTATCCATTAATTCTGGGATTGAAATCATGAAAACAGAATTTTATAAACTTTATAAACATCACAGCCGGTTTCGAGTGATACAATATCACTGTTTAAATGATTAAGTTGGTAAATAAATGACTCGAAATCATAATGGTTAAAATCAAGTCCGAAATCTGTTTGTAAAAAGCCTTAATTTTCAGGTTTCGGGTTCCAGAATTTATGTTGTGTATTTTAGGGTTCACCATGTTCTTAGGAAAATTCGAAAATTCCCTTATGTTTTGGAATGTATTTAGGATTTATGAGTGTTTTTCCATGTTTGATCCAATTTTATCTTTTAAGTTTATTCGAAAACTGTTAAAAGATATACAGTTATAATTTTGCGAAATATTTTGATAAAATTAGATCATCTTAAAACAGGAAATCATATCTCATCATCCCTTAGAATTCGAGTTTTCAGTTATTATCACAATAAACAGCTATCAATAGTGGGCTCGAGACCATCAGATTACGACTCGAGACCATAAGGTCTCGACTCGAAATCATCAGGTCCTTAAACCTTCACAACTCCAGACCAACAGATCTCGACTCAAGACCATAAGGTCTCGACTCGAAATCATAAGGGCTCAAAAGTTTACAACTTGAGACAGAGGTCTCGACTCGAGACCATAAGGTCATAACTCGAGACCATACGGTCTCAACTCGAGACTATAAGGTCATAACTCGAGACCATAAGGTAGCGACTCGAGACCATGGTTGTGGTTGTGACTCGAGACCTCATCATGACTCGAGATCTCATAAGATATAGTAATCGAGACCATGGTTCCGACTCGAGACAACAAGGTTGCGACTCGAGACCTCATAACTGACTCGAGATCTCATAACTCAGTCGAGACCTGACTCGAAACCTCATTGTTTTAGGCTGTTTAATGTGAACTAAGATTTAGCTAACAGGTGGTTTGCTATTAAATAAATGGTTTTGTAAATATTTAGTTAATTAATCAGAATCAGATAATGTTTTACAAAACCAGAAATAGCTTAACTTGAATGAGCTTCTGATGTATCATTTCTGGCCAAAGCTGATTTGATACATCTACTTATCATTCAAGTATTACGAAAGCTATGTTAAGTGTGCATCATAAACATGAATGTCTTAATATCTGGCCAAAGCTGATTTAATTCCTTCATAGATGGCATACTCAACAAGTGCATAACTAAAGTGATTGTCTCAATTTCTGGCCAAAGCTGATTTGTTACAATCATTTTGCACACATGCTTAAATGATTATGCTTCTGGCCAAAGCTGATTTGTGTTTGTTTAAGTAGAATTTTTAACTAAGTCTATTATTTTGATGTTAGTAATAGACAATATCACAGCTTCATAATGTAAAATGGTCATTATTTATGCCTGCCTTAGTTTAACGTGCCCTTAGATCACACTAGGACTTCTTCCTTAGTATCATAACTTTCTCATCTTATTTCCACTATCAGCGCCCAATTCCGGGATTTCGCCTTTGACTGGTGATAACTTTGCTGCATGGAAGGATGCTCTTATGCTAACTCTTGGGCTGCTGGATTTCGATTATGCCTTAAGAGAGAATAAGCCAGCAGACCTTACTACTCAAAGCACTGCTGCTGAGCAGTTGACTCATGAAAAGTGGTCTAGGTGTAACTGCATGTCTCTCATGTTTATGAAGCAGTCCATCAGCAATGCAATCAGAGGAGCTATTCCTGATTCTGAAGATGCTAAAACCTACTTGACTTCTGTGGAGGCGCAGTTCAAGGGGACGCCTAAAGCACATGCTAGTACTCTTATTCTCAAGCTGGTGACGACTAAGTATGATGGGAGGAGCGGCATTCGCGAGCACATCATGATGATGAATGGCATGGCCAATAAGCTGAAGGGGCTTGAAATGGAAATCAGTGATGGTTTCCTTGTTCATTTCATCATTACTTCGCTTCCTTCGTCCTTTGAAGCATTCAAGATCAATTACAACACTCAGAAGGACAAATGGACGATGAGTGAGCTGGTCGCCATGTGCGTACAGGAGGAAGAGCGTATGGGGATGGATCGCACTACCGATGTTGCTAACTTCACCACCTCCAACTCTAAGAAAAGGAAGAACAATCATCAGAGGAAGGATGCTTCAAAAGTCCAAAGGCCTAATCCTAATACAAGTGCACCTTCCAGCTCTAAGAACTCCTTAGGCAGTATCCGCTGCAAGTTCTGTAAAAAGACAGGACACATGCAGAAGGAATGCCCTGACTTTAAGGAGTGGCAGGCTAAGAAAGGTAACGATTATTTTGTGATACTTGAGTCCTATAATTTAAGTGTTCATGCTAATTCTTGGTGGTTTGATTCTAGTTCTATGGTTCATGTTACCAATTCAACTCAGGGATTCCTTTCAATCCAAAAGCTGGAAAGAAACCAAAGAACGCTTAAGGTTGGGGATGATCGAGACTTAGAAGTGAAGGCCATTGGAACATTACAATTATTTATGAAAACTGGTTTATGTATTAAACTTTATGATACCTTATATGTTCCTAAGGTAACTCGGAACCTTGTATCAGGACCAAAGTTAGACATGGACAGTTTTATTGTTTCCTATGGTCATCGCAAACTCCCTATCCTCTATGATTCTGTTCTTTATGGTACTGGTATTCTGGATGGTGGTCTCTATAGATTAGAACTAGATGATGGCTTTTCCAAATCTTTGTTGTCATATAACATTAATGAATCACTCACAAAGATGAAAAAGAAACGAGACTTAGAGACTTCATCCATGTTGTGGCATCAGCGTTTAGGCCACATTTCAAGAGAACGATTAAATCGTCTCGTAAAGGATGAAGTCTTACCTCCTTTTGATTTCTCTGATTTAAACATGTGTCAAATGTCTTAAAGGTAAAATGACATTAGCGAATAAGAAAGGTGCCACTAGGAGCTCTAATTTATTAGAACTCATTCATACTGATATTAGTGGCCCCTACCAAATCGCTGGCATAACAGGACATATTTCATTTATCACCTTCATTGATGATTATTCTCGTTACATGTACTTGTATCTTATTAAGGAGAAATCTGAATCTCTAACAACTTTTAAAGATTATAAGGCTGAAGTTGAAAAGCAATTAGATCGTCAGATTAAAGTTGTGAGATCAGATAGAGGCGGTGAATATTATGGAAGACATATTGATGTGGGTCAAGCTCCTGGTCCATTTTATGAGTTTTGTAAAGGCCAGGGGATTGTGAACCAATACACCATGCCTGGTACACCTCAGCAGAACAGTGTCGCTGAAAGAAGAAACCGTACCCTTATGAACATGGTGCGCAGTATGTTAGCCAACACTAATTTACCATTATTCCTCTGGACTGAAGCGTTAAAAGCAGCTGTTCATATACTCAATAGAGTTCCTTCTAAGTCTGTCCCTAAAACTCCTTATGAACTTTGGACAGGAAGGAAACCGAGTCTTAAATATATGAAAGTATGGGCCTGTATTACTGAAGCAAAACTTTACAATCCTTTCTTAAGGAAACTTGACCCTAAAACAGTTACCTGTTTCTTTATCGGGTATCCTGATAATTCAAAGGGTTATCGTTTCTATTGTCCTTCCCATGTCACCCGTATTGTTGAAACCAAGCGTGTCGCGTTTCTGGAGGATTTCAAGGTTAGTGGGAGCAGTACCAACCCTTACGAAGAATTGCAAGAAGTACAAGACGCGGGGGGAGAGACTCGTCGCTTACCATTACTCCGATTACTCCTCTTATACCCAATGCAACTACTGCACCTGGAGCTACTGCACC
The DNA here is from genome assembly GCF_002127325.2 of Helianthus annuus. NCBI lineage: Eukaryota > Viridiplantae > Streptophyta > Magnoliopsida > Asterales > Asteraceae > Helianthus > Helianthus annuus. Next base: position 159,382,271 of record NC_035446.2, on the reverse strand, counting down.
AACTCCAAATTCACCTCCACAATCAGAACCCATTATACCTCATGACGAAGGCACATCAAACGCTCAAAACCAAGACAACTCTGAACCCGATAATCCACTCAGAAGGTCATCCAGGCAAAGAAGGCCTACTAATTGGGATGATTACGTTACCTACCTGACTGAAATGGATCCAGGAAAGCTCAATGATCCTATCTCTTACAATGAAGCCATTAGCAGTGATCAGTCTTCTAAATGGGATAAAGCAATGATTGATGAGCTTGAATCCATGAAGAAAAATGACGTTTGGGATTTGGTAGAATTACCCAACGGAGTCAAACCCGTAGGATGCAAATGGGTGTTCAAAACAAAATTGGATCCGAATGGGAACGTTGAACGCTACATAGCGAGATTGGTTGCAAAGGGCTACACTCAGAAAGAGGGAATTGATTATCAAGAGACGTTTTCACCTGTCTCTCGTAAAGATTCATTAAGGATCGTCATGGCCCTAGTAGCTCAATTTGATTTAGAGTTACATCAGATGGATGTTAAAACCGCTTTCCTTAACGGAGATTTGGACGAAGATGTTTACATGAAACAACCTAAAGGCTTTAAACCTGAAGGTGAGGAGCACCTAGTCTGTAAGTTGAAGAAATCCATTTACGGGTTAAAACAAGCATCATGTCAGTGGTACCTCAAGTTTGATGAAGTCATGAAGAAGCAAGGTTTTATGAAGAATCAAGCGGATCAATGCACCTACCTCAAGATGAGTGGGAGCAACTTTACTATACTTGTCCTTTACGTAGATGGCAAGTAATAGTTTAGACATGTTGCATGAGTCGAAGCGGTTACTCTCGCATAACTTCGACATGAAGGATCCCGGAGATGTTTCTTACGTCATTGGCATCGAAATTCACCGAGATAGACACAAAGGGATCTTAGGATTGTCCCAAAGGGCTTACATAGATCGTGTCCTTACACGTTACAACATGCAACAGTGCAAACCCTCCGTCGTTCCAGTAGTTAAAGGAGATGTTTTCGGTTCATTTCAGTGTCCGACAACAGAAGTTGAGAAGGAGCAAATGAGCCATATACCTTACGCGTCAGTAGTCGGGAGCTTGATGTATGCTCAAGTCTGTACTCGCCCAGATATCGCTTATATTGCTGGAATGCTAGGCCGTTATCAGACTAATACTGGCCTAGATCACTGGAAAGCAGCTAAGAAGGTACTTCGATATCTGCAAGGGACGAAAGACTACAAACTGACTTATAGAAGAAGTGATCATTTAGAAATGGTGGGCTATTCTGATTCTGACTTTGCCAAATGCAAAGATGACAAGAAATCCACTTCGGGCTATATCTTTATGTTAGCAGGCGGCCCTATCTCATGGAAGAGTCATAAACAACAGTTGACCACAACTTCCACAATGATGGTAGAGTACATTGCTGTTTATAACGCAACCTGCCATGCAATGTTGCTTAGAAATCTGATCACTGGACTCAAAATTGTTAATTCCATTTCTAGACCATTGAAGCTTTACTGTGATAATTCAGCTGCCGTTAGTTTCTCGAACAGTAACAGTTCGACTGGAGCTGGTCTATCTCGATACAAAATATGTGTTCGTACGTGAACGAGTTGAGGAAAATAATCTTTGTATCGAGTATATTAGTACTAAAGATATGCTTGCGGATCCGATGACTAAAGGTCTCCCTCCTAAGGTTTACGAAGAGCATGTTCAGAATATGGGATTTAGTAAAGACCTTATTTGAGCATATTGTACTAGCTTATGTTTTATGTTAATGAAATTTCCTCAGTTTGATTGTGTATGTCTCTTAGAATATGTTCAACCGGTATAATGGCATATAGACAAATAAAGTTACAAATCAAACAAAGGGCTGATGCGTATTTTGATCATGACGATTAGGTTTTAAATTAAGGCTATAGTATGATTAATGGGGGTCCTGAGTCGCATAATGATTCAACGGCTGTATTTCTCTGCTATAGTACTTGTTTAAGGCTAAAATGAGTGTTAACTCCTGATCAGGCTTATCTAATACTCATAGTAAATGATTACTCGGCTAAGTGGGAGAATGTAAGATTAAATATATTATGTATTAATATTTAATCTATAGCCATTATAATCATTTACATAATATAGATCAAAATATATAATAACCTATTAAATAATTGGTTGGTAATTGTTGATGGACCATATTACCCTTATTAACTAATTAGGTTTCCTCATGGGTGCTTATATAAGGAGACTTATGTGGAGGTTAAGGGGTTAGACAGTTACACAATTAAACATACCCCATAAGCATAACATCACATTCGACCTCCATCTCCATAGCCGATACCCTTTTCGGTTTAATCAGTCACCATCATCAATCAGCACCTTAAGGAGGAACCAGATCACCTTGACAAAGATGTCGAACTCCATGTCGTCTTCTCTCACTGGATTCTCCTGCACTGTCTGCGGTGACAGGTATGTTTTCATGTTTTCCATTATGTTTAAATAGAACTGAACCAACAAACAAAACTAAGTGTTTATACATAGACCAAATTAGATACATGACAAAATGAATACAAGCTCCAGACAAAAATGTATGAACAAAAATCGAAAGAAAATATGGATACATTAGTTCATTTTTCACCTATGAAAATAACTTATCTTATCTGAGATGCATGTCACCCCAATTTCTCCTGAAAAAACATTATTTTATTATCTTGTGTGCTCATACATTCACCTCAACATCTCTGCTAACTCTTACTTTCACGCTTGCGTCTTTTAGATGGGTTAACAATCAGTCGAACTACAACCCTAATAATCCAAACTTTTAATCGTTGGCCGAAAACAGTCCCAACTTCAAAAATAACTGGTGGTGGTCCCACCTTTTCGTATATTGTAAACCAATTGACTTCTACTAAAAAAAAACTTTAATTTCTTTTTGTCTCCTTATCCTTTTCGGCAACTTTTTCATATAATGTAAACCAATGGACCTTTACTAAACCGAAAAGGATAAAGAGACAAAAAGAAATTAACGTTTTTTTAGTCAAAGTCCATTAGTTTACAATATGTGAAAAGTTGGGACCACCACCAGTTATTTTTTTGAAGTTGGGACTGTTGCCGGCCAACGACTAAAAGTTTGGATTGTAAAATCCATTATTCCTCCCTTTAATTTATTGGGAAACTCTTGGCACATAGCCTAGTCGACCACCTTCGGTCACAGCCATTTTATTCATATCATGCACTAATTAGATTATTTATTTTTAGTTTCAGATGTATCCATCCTAATTTAAAGGACATTGAGTTCCATGTGTCTAATTACTAGTAGAAAATAATAGAGTTTTATTGTTGATCATCACTATCAATGGTCACCAACTGATGGATGGGTTTTGGAATGTAAATTATATGTGTCACATATGGTGTTTTATGTGGTTTGAATGTTTAAATGTGGAATAGAGTAACTATGGGAAAGTGATGTTTTGTAGGTTAAATGTGAAGATTGGACGTGTTTACGAGAGCACTAAGGAGTTAGAGATGAAAGGAATGGAAGATAATAGGATTGGAAGGCTAAACATGAAGTTTGGAAGCTATTAGGAAGGTGCAAGAGGTTTGGAACGGATGAAAAGCGCGAAAGATCAAGTTTAACATAAACCTGACAGCAAAACTTTAGCCCCGGCTTAAGCTACGTCACACTCAAGGTTTCAGAAACTCCCCCGCATAAGATACTCCTAGGACTTGCTTTACACTAACCATCAGACATGAAAACGTATAAAAGGCCAAAACTTAGGCTTTGGCCATCATCTTCTCTTCAAGACGGCAATTGACAATTCGAAACGACTTGGACAACGATTTTGGGCGTTCTTCCACCATTCCACACCATTCAATCAAGTTTCAATCATCAACCATGCAATTTTCCATCAAGATTGAAGATCAAATCAAGAACATGATCAGCTAATTCAATTGTATCAGGAACAGGGTCAACTTGTGTTTACATACTTTTGGATTGGGATTTGTCTAATCTTTCGGTTAGTTTATCTTGATGTTTACTTTTTTTTTAAACTATTGTTGGATTATCGCATACACACTTTTTCATCAGTTATTCGGTTTTGTCATCAACAATTGGGATCAAATTCTAAGTTGTCATTGTTCTTTAACCATTAATCATTGAATTTGTTTGTGTTCGTGAAATCTAGGATTGGTAATTAACTAGGTTACTATTCAAGCATCGATCTTTTGGTTTCGATCATGGATCATTGCAATAATATATATTATGTGTTAGTTATTTATCAATTCAAGTAGGTTAACAAATTATGATTTCCAACCGGTAGTAATTAGGTTACCCGGTATTCTACACAACCTAAAAACCCGAAGATGGGTCCTCTTCTTACAAAGTGTTTACAACCACATTAATCAAACTTATTTTTACAATAACTCACTCAAAGTGCAAAAAAACAAATAGTTTAGAATTAGATAACTACCGAAAGCAATGAACTTTAACACCTTTAACTAATTCCGAGTAGATTCGACACCCTACTTACTTTTTACTAGTTAAGGTGATTAGGACACTTTTTAAACATATATTTGACCGACATTACGAAACCAATCACTAACAACCAAAAAAAACCTATACAACTTTTTTCTTTTCGTCGGTGATCTCTAAGAGCAAGAAGCATACTCAGAAAAAAAATCGGTGTTTCATTAAAAATCACCAAAGAAGGTCTATATAAAATAAAACGTAACGGAAAAAATATTACCTAGGGTTGGAGGTGGTATCGAACAGAGATTGCAGTGGGTGACGATTCGCACAAAACCTCAAAAGACAAGGGCAAGCTGATAAGGCCAGGCTGTCATCCACGATTTTGAAGCACAGTTTGTTTTTAAATTAAATCAAATTCAAGTTCTAAATTTCAGTAGATATTATTCCATATATAAATTAGCAAGTTTTTGTGCACTAAGAGTGGTACCTTAAGCTTGAAGAGTTTTTCAAAACAAAAACTTTGATATTTCACTTTCAAACTAGAAGTTTTATCTTTTACATTTTAACCCATTTGAAATTTTTACTTTTAACTCAAAGTTTTTCATCTTTTGTGATTTAACACAACACTTTACTATTTACAACTTTGGTCCCCCATACTTTTTATCTTTCACAAGTTTTTCGTTTTACATTTCATTCTAAATTTTGCGAGTTAACATGTCGTAGCGTGCATGTGAGATTTAACGTTTTTTGCTCTATTTTTTTTCATATTTGACAGACCCGTCGTAACACGTCCATTTTTTCCCCTTCGAAAAGTTCACCGCAACAGGCGGGTCCTAGATCGACTAAGTTATTATTTTCTACATTTTACGTTTCTGGTTAATTTCTTCGCATTAACACACTGTAACGGGTAAGCGTGGTTCAACGATTTTAGTCTGTTTTTCGTTTAGTGGAATTTTTACCATTTTATCTATTTTATTTTTACGATGTTGAGAGTCGATGTGGTTGTGGCATTGGTGCTACTTGGCACGGTTTCACGAACGTTTTTAACCTATTAAATTTTTTACTAATATTTTGTTTCGGTTTACCCCTATACTTCCTTTACATAAAAACTATTTTTTACGTGCATATTTTATATACGGGTATGTATAAATATGATTTGTTCTACATCCCGACGTAAACTTGTTTTATAGACGAGTCAGGTCAAATATAATACGTTTTTGTTTAAAGAAACCATTTTTACGTGCATATTTGTATGCACGTTTTCGTATAAATTCAAGTTGTTCTACGTTGCGACGTAAACTTTTTTGGGAAATGATTCATGTTAAATATAATATGTTTTCGTGTTTATTTTATGTATGTTTCATAAAGTTTGTTTCGAACCGAGTGAAGTCAAATTATGGTTTCTTTTTCTTCTTTTTTTCGAAAGCTCTAATTAATCTCTTTCGATTACATGTGCATATTTTCCTTCATACCCGTTACGTTTTCTATGTATGAGTTGGGTCACATATAATACGTTATGATTGTTCAATATGAATTTGATTTACTTTACGTTTGATCCAATCACAATGCTTATACTGGTTACATTGAGTTCATATCGTTAATGCATCATATAACGTTACGTTTGGACTTATCTATTCAATGTTTACGATGTACTCGCGCCGCAACGCGGGCGGGTCTTAACCCTAGTTTTACCTAAAATGTATTAGTTTTTATATTTAAATCTTTTAAATTTTAAAATAAAAAAATCGAAAATAAATTACATCCCCGGTAATCATACACCAGAGATTAAAAAAGCTGCCAAGTCACCTTTATGTTTCCTCGTCCACTTTATCATATTTTAAACTTAATTTCTACATGAAAAACAAAATATCCATTTTATGGTTAAGCAATAAAGTGAAACTTATTATTTATTAATTTAAGTTAAATTTGATTTTTTTAAACTTTATTATAAATAAGACGAGAATTAAAATACATTGATAACCATTTTATTTATAGATATAGTTATACCTTGGGGACTGAACAATCCGACTCGTACCCTTTGTTTCTGATAGCAATTATTATGTAAATATTGTTAATTGCCTTATCTTAGGAAAGTTGTTGTATCTCATTAACTAGTTTCCTAGATAGTTGCTCATCATCCTTGTATTATTTATAGAGAGGCTTTTTTTTTTTGAAAAGAGAACTTCATTAACACCAAACGCGAACCCCTCCAACTCTCCAAGGCGGAGAGAAGAGGCCACCAAAAAACTTTACATCAAATACAATTTACACCAATTCTCCCGGTCCAAACCTTTACTATTGTTACTATTACTATACCATAAATATGTTAGCGCCTTGATGTCTGCCACTATCTCCACAACTTTAACCACTTTGTTCTCAAATATCAACTCATTTCTAGCTTTCCATAACCTCCAACAAGACGCTATAATCACCCCTCTAACAATCTCTTTGTGTGTTGTCGACATACCTTGCACGTTATGAAGCTCCATGACATCTTTTAGACTAAAAGTGAAATAATTAGAGATACCACACCATTTAGATACAATATCCCACACCCCGGTTGAGATACCACATCCAGAAAATACATGGTCTACCGTTTCCTCCCCTTCCTCACACAGCACACAACGGATATCTTCTGTAAAAATATTCCTCTTTGTAAGGGCAACTTTAGTTGGAATCCGATCCATCAAGGCGCGCCACATGAAGATATTACATTTGTTAGGTAACCATTTGCACCATTCAAATACATTTTTATAGAGAGGCTTGATTAATTCGTGGGTGTTTGGGATTCCTTCTCAAAAGTGACTTATTAACTTATATAAGTTAAAAGTGAGAAGTTAGAATTCGTGGGTGTTTGGGATTCCTTCTCAAAAGTGACTTATTAACTTATATAAGTTAAAAAGTGAGAAGTTAGAAATTCTAACTTCTCAAAAGTGACTTCTCAACACACAAGATCCTTCAAAATAAGCTAACCCAAACACTCAAAAAACAACTTATTAACTTTTATAAGTCAATAAGTGATAAGTTGCTCCAAAATAAGCTAACCCAAACACCCCCGAAATTTTCATTCAGTCAAATTCCTATTTCCTATATGGTATCATTGTAACCGATCCTCCCCTTATTCCCCTTCTTTCCGGCCGCCTCCCTCACCACCACTTTTCCGCCTCCCTTTCTCTTCCTCACATCCCCTGCCCTTCTTTCCTTCACCATGTCTGACTCCATGGATGCCAAAATACATCCTGCGATGACAGTAACAAACATTAAAAACATGATACCCCTGATTCTGGATGATGAATCAGCCCACTTCATAAGATTTTAAACAACTTAGTTTATGCGTGAAAAAATGAAATATCAAATTTACACCGCCTAGCTTAATAACCTTCATCTTGTTCAAGGTGATGTTGCGGAATTCTCTCATTGAATCACATATGAGATGACTGAATTTCAGCTTGTGCAGGTAATTAAATGCAACGCCCTTTTCATTGATCGGTGCTTCATCTAGCTAGTACTTGATCCTGCATTGCAATATTCATCCTAAACTCTGCGACTGCCAACGGGATCAGCTTGTTGAATGGGTTTCTCAATATAAGCTAGCCTAGAAATTCTTAATGTTCCTTGGATATGATTTGCTTAATAGCTCTTTGACGAGATTTGAGGAGGAGGCCCTTGTGGTCGGTGCTTTATCTAAAGTACTAGTCAACAGGCTAAAATTAGTAGTGGGGAAACTCGTTTCGTTAGAACAGTCGGCATTTTAGCAGGGAGATCTATAATTGATGGCCCGTTAATGCTTAACGAGTTAGTCAGTCGGCAGATGAAGAAAGCGAAAGCAAAAGGGTTGTTCTTTAAGGTCGACATAGATAAAGCATATGATTCTACAAATTGGGGTTTTTTGGATTCTATTCCGCGCCAAATGAACTTCCTGAGCCTTTGGCGTAAGTTTATAATGGTTGTGATTTACTCGGCTAGAGCCTCAGTATTGGTGAATGCCCACTCAAGAGTTCAAGTGTCACCGTGGTTTGCGCCAAGGAGATCCCATTTCTCCCTTCTTGTTTGTCCTCGCAATGGAAGCTCGAATTGGTTCTATTCCCAAATTGTACTCGAGACTTGAAATCATAATGAAAGTGCATTATTTTATTCATATTTGTGTTTGAATGCTATGTATTGTCAAAACAATTAAAAACATGATAAACTATGTTAAACACGTAAAAACAGTGAAAATACATCTTAATCTCAGCTCTCAAATTCATCATTGCCAAAAGATTACCCTAAACCGTACAAAAATCGGGAATTTATACGTTAATTCGGTAAAAATATCAAAATTTGGGTTAAAATAATTTTTATATTATTTTATTAATATTTTAAATAAGTAAACTACAAATTAAAATTAAATAAATAAATATTTTAAAACTGAATTTTTATGATTTTTGAGTATTTTGGTTAGTTAAACTAACCTGGTTAGCTAAATCCTGGTTAAATCAGCTAACCAGGTTAATGTTATCAAAGGACAGCACTAACTGAGTTAGAAAACTCAGTTAGTGACTAACCCAGTTAGTCAGACCAATTGCTAATAAAAAAGGGGGGTTTGAACCGCGTGGAACCAGGATCGAACTCGGGACCTCTCAGTTAACAAGCAACAACTCAACCACTCGGCCGGGCATGCCACATCCGCCATATCTTGAACCCGAATTATATTTAACATCAAATTAACTTCGCTGAATTTAAATAAAACCGCCAAACTGATCATCTTCTCCGACTGTTGAGTTGATGATCGGAACTCGACCTTTCATGGTCGTAACTGTTACCCTGCATTCCTTTATATATCGATCAAACCTCAACACTTGATCGTTCCTTTCACTCTCGATCCCCGAAACAAACCGAAACGAGCAACGAACGATCTTTCACGCCAGGAACCTTCGACCACCACCTTCGCCGCCGGAAACCACCACCCACCGCCGGCTGCCGCCTCCTGCCACCAGTCCGGTACCCTCTTCTTTCCGGCTTTACGTTTTTGGATTTCGATTTCTTTGTTTTGTGTTATTATTACTATTACAGTAATATAAATGTTAATATTATTGTTAATATTATTAATATTATTATTACCTATTAGTATTATTATTATTAATATTATTATTATTATTAGATTATTAATACTAATATTATAATCTTTATTTATTTATTTATCTATATTTATAATCAGATATATTTAAACAAATATATTATTACTATATTTAATCAGAATAATTATTATTATTATTAAACAGATTTATTAATATAATTATTATTATTATTATTATTATTAAACAGATTTATTAATATATTATTAAATCTGAAATTTTATAACAGAATTATTATTTCTGTTTTTTTTAATCAGAATTTTTACAACAAAATAAATCAGATTTATTTTTAAATTTTCAGAATTATTATTTAAATTATTATTTAAAATCTGAATTATTATTCCTTATTTAATCAGATTTACTATTTTATTCAGAATTATTATAATAATCAGGTTATTTTAGATTTTCAGAATTTTTATATAAAAAAAAGAATTTAATTAACAGAATTATTATTTTACTAATTAAATCCGAATTATTAATCAGATTTATTATTTTATATAATCAGATTTATTATTTTATTTTATCTAAATCAGAATTATTATATAATAAACAGATTTACTATTTTATTTAAATTAGAATTATTATTTTATATATAATAATCAGATTTATTATTTTAAAACAGAATTATTAATCTATTATTAATGTTAATAATAAGCAGAATTATTACTTTATATATATCAGAATTACTATTTTAAATATATTATAATCAGGAATTATTATTTATATAATCCAAAATTTTAGTAATAATATTTATAATATGTTGGTAAAATCAGAAATATTATTTTAATATTATATACAAATCAGTATTATTATATTCACTTATTTATAAAATAAATTGACATTTATTTCATTAAATACAAGATATAAAAATAAGACATATTATTATTTCACTTTAGAAATGTTAATATTATTTTTATAAATGCCTTGTTATTTAAATAATCTCTAAATTCCCAATATTTAACAATCCTCAAAATTAATAGGGTAAATCTCTTGTGCACATTCTCTTGGGCAATCTCTTGTTCTTAATCTTTTCCAAGAAAAACGCAACACAACCTAAGGTGAGTATACATGACCCATTTTCTATTTTATCATATTTTGGGTGTTGTATGCATTTCTATATCAAACACACTATGTTAAACATTTTTACACCCTCAATCCACATTTCATGTGAATCTATTTGACTCATGTTAATCACGTTATGCTACTGTTAAACATTTATGATTGTGTGTTCATTAACTTTGCAAGCCTCCCCTAACAATGGCAGCGCTGTAGGTTGAGAAACGCCCCTCCCATAATATTATGGGTATTGTTAGGTTTATTCTATGTTACTCATGTTACCACCCTTCTAGGGTTAGGCTATGTTAATTGCGTTAAACTTTGGTTTGAACACATAGATTTCATCGTTACGAGTATAACTGTTAATATGAACTCATGTAGTCACGTGGATTTGAGCATGTTAAACTATTTCAAACATATTATACTATATTCAAACTTGTATACTCGCCAACATGTTTTGTTGACTTTATTTTAAATGCATACTGCAGGATGAGGGGTTTGCACTTTTACCCAATATGGGAAGCAGCATCCGTTGATGAATGGTTATACAATGGTGGTCCTTATGAAGTCAAGATTTGAAGAAATGAATAGGATGGCCTAGAAACCCACTTTTGAAATAAACTATGTTTAATGTTTGTTATTTCCTTTTATGACAATGTATGAAACTTTGCAATTTTAATAAATGAAATTTAATTATATTGTCACATGTAGTGTTATGATGTTTTGAGCAATTTGTTCGTCTCATCCCGATGTTTCCGCCATCGGTTGGGGTGTGACACTCATATACGCGGATGACGTTGTATTTTTAGTTGAGTGATCTCGTGCCAACGTATTGAACATGAGACGTATTATGTGGAGTTTTTATTTGGTGTTGGGACCCAAAGTAAACATGGCCAAGTGAAGTTTATTTGCCATTGGTGTGTGGGATGGGGATATAGCAGAGATGGCCCAACTGTTGCGATGCCGGAGTATTAGTCTCTCGTTTAAGTTCTTAGGGCTTCAAGTTGGAGCTAATATGAATCTATGTCGACACTAGAAGCCGGTGCTTGACACGGTAAAAAGTAGGCTCTCAATTTGGAAAGCAAAGACCTTGTCGTTTGGGGGACGGGTGACCTTGATTAAGTCCGTCCTCAACTCACTTCCATCCTACTACTTCTCTTTGTATCGAGCACCCAAAAAGGTCATAGAGGTGTTGGACCGAATGAGACGTGTATTCTTTTGGGGGCTCAGACGAAAAGGCTAAGACTAATTAGGTAGCATGGCAAAAGGTGATAGCTCTGGGTGAGTTGGCAGATTGGGCTTTGGGTCGTTAAGGGATATGAACTTTGCAATGTTGGCGAAGTGGTGGTGGCACTTTAAAGGTGAAGAATCCGGTCTATGGAGTAGTATGAGCAATACACCACAACTCGAGAGCATGGAATTTTATCCCAACAAAGTTGACGATTTCTGGACCATGGAAACAAATATTTAAGTCAGCTGATGAATTAATGGTGGCTGATATAGATCTCTCTTGGTCTATTAGAGGTGTGGTTGGAGATGGAAAGTGCATAACTGCATATTGTTTTGGCTTGATTGCTGGTGCGGGGATGTACCGTTAGCGAGTCGCTTCCCTAACTTGTTTGCTCTTGATAAAAATAGGTTCTGCAAGGTGGCAAATCGGGTGAAGGCTGATGTAACAGGTGAACATTGGAGCTGGGATTGGAAGAGGGGACTGAATCATAGGGTAGAGGCGGCTGAGCTGCAACAAATGGAAGCGGTTTTGGGCCACCCGGGTATGACCAGTAGGCCAGATAATTGGGTATGGTCGCTTGATGGCTTGGGATCTTTTTATGTTCGCAGCTTAAAAAGGGGTTTGGTGGAGTCTCGCTACATAACTCTGACCCCGGTAAGTAGGTGGAATAGTTGTGTTCCAAAGAAAGTTGGAATAGTGGTGCGGCAAGCTGAACTTGATAGATTTCCAACAAGGTTTCCTATGACCCATAGACAGATAACTGTGCCATCTGTCTTATGCCCTACTTTTGGTGAAGTACCGGAAACGGTTGAGCATGTGTTTTTGTCATATGAGTTTGCGCAGTCCGTTTGGTTGGTAATATCCCAGTGGTGCAAGCTTCAACTGATCTATACGTTTGGCATAAGGAATCTCTTGGATATGGATGTGTTCGTGGTTGGGTCTAGTAAGTATAAGAAGGCTTTACACGCGGTGGTCTTAAGGGGGCGTTTGGTTCGCATGAATTCAATGGAATTTAAGGGAATTGGAATTTGAATTCCATCACTTAACATGTTTAGGGGTGAGCAAAAGGAAAAACCCGACCCGACCCGACCATTACCCGACCCGACCCGAGAACCGATCAAACATAAAATATAGAACCGATTCACTACCCTAAATATAGGGTCGGTTCCAGTTCATAGGTCCAAGTCGGGTTTCACCATGAAAAGAACCGAGAACCGACCCGACCCGACCCTATTTTATATGAAAAATTGGAACCGATCTAAATAACTAGGTACTTAGGTTCGGATCGGGTTGGGTAAATTTCGGTTCGGTTCTCGGTTATTTTCGGTCCGGACCTAAACTTGCTCACCCCTAAACATGTTTGGTTCACAGAATTTGATGGAATTGGAATCCCAATTCCAATCTTCATGTGTTTGGTTGACAATGGAATTGGAATTGGAATTAGGCATGAATATCTTCAAATTCCTTTAACTAAAGGAATTCAAAATCCTTCCTATATGTGAAGGAATTAAAGTAAATTCATTTGAATCTTCATCCGTTTCGACCTGCACCGTTTCAACCCGTACCGTTTCGACACGAACAGTTTCGACCCGTACCGTTTCGAACCGAACCGTTTCAACCCGTACCGTTTCGACTCGTACCGTTTCGAATCGAACCGTCTCGACCCGTACCGTTTCGACCAGTACCATTTCGAACCGAACCTTTTCAACTCGTACTGTTTTGACCCGTACTGGTTCGACCCGTACCGTTTCGAATCGAAGCGTTTCGATGCGAACCGTTTCGACCTGAACCGTTTCAAATCGTACCATTTCGACCAGTACCATTTTGACCCGTACTGTTTCGACCTGTACCGTTTCGAATCGAACCATTTCGACCTGAACTGTTTCGAATCGTACCGTTTCGACTGGTACCGTTTAGAATCGAACCGACACAAACCGTTTCGAATCGAACCGATTCGATCCGAACCATTTCGACCCGAACTGGTGGTTATGGGTGTCGGGGTGATGGATTCCAACTCATTTGACAACCAAACACACCAAAAATGGAATTGAGATTCCAATTCCAACAATTTCCAATTCCAATTGGAATGTTTAAATCTCAAATCCAATTCCTTCAAATTCTAATTCCTATACAAATTCCAATTCCAAATCATTCCGTGAACCAAACGGCTCCTAACAACATTCTGGAGCATTTGGAATCATAGGAATTCTAGATCGTCTTCCAACAGGCCCATGCTCGGTACAAGCGGTTATCGGGGAAGTGAGCAGACTAAGCCACCTTTGGGTTAAACACAGTTCGAAACATGCAGGTCTGGATTGGGAAAGGGTTCAATTTGTATAAAGTGGGCTGGTAGAAGCAGTGGCCGATTCATGAATTTTTTTCTAGTGGGTTCATTGTTTTTAGATGCTCCAATTTGATAGGACCGGACTTAAATAAATTCGGGTTGGTTCGACGGTTTGGGTTAGGTTAGGTTAATCATCACATAATAAAAATAATAAAAATACGATACAATCAGTGGCGGACCCAGTATTTTTTATATGGGTTACGGGTCAAACCTTTTTCGGTGGTCAAATTTCTCACAACCAAGCGTAGTGGTGAGCAAATCTTAACCATAACCGATAACAGAACCATAACCGCACCAAATTTAACCCGATAACCGATATAACCTTAACCATTAACCTAATATGGAACACATGACATTCACTTGGTTAGTAATCATAGATTTTACCAAAATCCAACACTGTATGCAGATAAAGCTTTGATTAGCAAACACATGAAGCAAGAAATTAGAAAGTTATGAGTCTGAAGTGATCTTGAAAGAACATTTACAGATTGCAGGTTATACACAAATGCAGATTATACACTATCAAACATTTCTAATAAACATCAAATTGCAGATTATACACAAATACAACACTAAATTCCTATAAAATATTGATTAAAAGACTCATTAAAGAAATTAGAAAACTTCATATCGACAATTATCACATGAATGTCTCCTCTAACAGGAACCTTATTCTGATCCATTGATTCCTTACATCTCCAAACAGTGCCAATGTGATTCCAGTTCTTTTTTTGTTTTTTTTTTTTTTTTTTTTGACCAACCAAAGAGATTAAATTTCATTAAAACAAATAGGCAACCTTAGCAAGAAGCTGTTCAAGGTAATAATATTGACCTGTTTTATAGGAATATTGGACCATCAATCAATCAGCAAAAAGTTACAAATGATGGTTATGTAGATTGGAAATCTGATAACAAATTCTTATAAAATAAAATTCAAGAAACAGGTGAATTAAACATTATACCTTTGAACAAGGTGTGGAATAACAAGCCAAGAAGCATTCACAATTCATATAAAGGCTGAAAGCGGGGATAACGATGAGTGGTCTGCTTCAATTTTGAATTCCGCCATACCCTCTGTCATGAAAAAAAATAATAAAGAAGACTACTAAAATAGACAACAGAAAGGCTTGAACCGTCAACTCTTCTTTGTTATACAAAGCCTTTACCGCTGGACCATTCTTCAACACTATGGGTTCATCTCAGAACTTATTTATGGGTTCACCCAGATTTTTTATATATGTTTTCTATTAAAATTTTGAAACTAAATGGGTTCATGTGAAGGTTGTTTTCGCACAAATATGTAGTACACATGTCAAAAAGTTGAGGTTTCCAGGTTGAGTGTGTCTGCGCACAAACATTGGCCAGGTAGAGTGTGTTTTAACACAGACTGTACTGGTCATTTTCTGATAGTTGAAGTCATTGTTTATTTTGCGGACGTTGATTAGTCATATTTTCATTTTGGGAACATTTCTCCCCAGAAAAAAGGCTTCACTTTCTAGGCTGTACACAGTATGATGACTAGATGCATTTTCATTGCTAACTATGACTTCACTGATAATCTTTCCCAACCTGATTGAAACCATCTTTGATAAACTCTATACAGGACCATTCTACAAACTAATTAAGTGCATCTATATGGGTTCCACTAACTGCAGCTAATACCTAACGTTACTTATGGACTAAGTGGTAGCTGTTTTGAGACTCGTGGATAAATCTTGGCAATGCATCAGTTTCAGAATATAATAATAACAGTTCAGGCATATATATATGATGCCATCATCAATTAGGATTATAAGACAACTGTAAGATTACAGATATATTTTACTTAATAAACGGAAATTAATGACAATTTGCGGATAAAGAATTAATTCATATGATGCCTATACCTTACCTGTAATGAGTGATTGTCCATATTTTTTACTCATTTTGTCATTTGATTGATTACATTAATTTCATGTTTCTTCTATAATCATATCTTTTTTTTTTCTAATTATTAAACAATAATATATTGCATATTTATGTTGATCATTGGCCTTATATTTTCATCTATCATATAACAAAGATTTTTCCAAGATAAGTTCGACCTAAGCTAATATACTGAACACACAACTTGTTTCTTTGGGGTTTTCACATGAGAGCCGAATTACTCTGCAACCTTGTGATTAAAGAAAAAAAAAACAGTAGCTTAAATGTTCATTGAAGATTTTAGAAACCATCATTTTTCTTCATCAGTGATCACTAACTATTAAACTTACAAATTATAAAAGTTGACTTTTATGTAACATACACCTTCATAGCTATCTGGTATGCCACAAATTGACTTTAATTACTTCAATGTAACTGACAAAAAGTCAAATAGTTTGCCAATTATGTTAACAACAAGAATTTAAGGGTCTTGATATCTAGAATTAAAATGAAGATTTTCTAACTCCCAAATCATTGGTTGTAAATAGCACTTTTAATAAAAATAAATTCATCACCTATAAATTGCCATGTTTTATTCAGAACTAAATCATCAAAAACCTCCATTTCTAGTCAACTTTCTTGTTACAAATCTCAAACTATGGCTAAGAAACCAAGTTTGGGTCGCCAAAAAATCAAAATCGCTAAGATTCAAATAAAAAATCATCTACAGGTGACTTTCTCAAAGAGGCGATCCGGGCTCTTCAAGAAGGCTAGTGAGCTTTGCACGTTGTGCGGGGTTGAAATAGCCATTGTGGTATTCTCCCCTGCTGGGAAAGTCTTTTCCTTTGGTCATCCTAAGGTCGAATCAATTATTGACAGATTCTTAGCGCGAAACCCTAATCTCAGCTCGACTAGTTTACATCTCATAGAGGCACATAGAATAGCAAGCATTCCTGAACTAAACGTGCAGCTAACATACATACTCAACGAGTTAGAAGCGGAGAAAAAAAGAAGCGAGACACTAGATGAAATGAGAAAGGCGAGCCAGAGTCAGTTTTGGTGGGAAGCACCAATTGAGAACCTGAATATGCATGAACTTGAACAACTGAAGAATTCCATGGAGGAACTTAAAAAGACTCTGACTATACAAGCCAATAGGCTTTTCGCAGAAAACTCTAACTCTATGTCGTTTTTCGGTACTAATAATAATATCCCAGGTGGTGTTGATCACTATGAGATGAAGCCTGCTCCCATCATTTCAACATCATCTTCTGCCGCTTCTCATGCCCATAGCTATGGCTATGGCCATGGTTTTTAATCCATTCCATTTCAAAATGTCAAGGGAGTTTTGCTAGTTAGTACGTACCTCACTGGTACCTCACTGGCCACTCTCTCTTTTTTTCCTCATCAGTTTACATGTATAAACTTCCGCAGAAAGATTTTTATGAAAAAAGATATCATTATGTTGGTACAAATAAATATCAATACCGAAATTTAATGATTTAATTGCTTTAAATCAATAATTGAATGTATATAAGTTACAAAGTTGGTTAAAACTAATAGTAAAGAGCAAATTACCCAGAAACTTAACGAAAGATACCAAAAATTTTCAGGGACTAAAAAATTCTATCCATTCAGAATTTGTATAATCAGAGGATTATAAACTGGTTAAGTCGTTCATGGAGTTAATATGACAGTCCACACATCTATCCATGGCATTGTTTGTGTTAGCCATGCACTTAGGCTATGTGGTGTGGTGATGTTTCTAATCACAATCACCACCCTCCACGTCAGCACTACATCACTCCATCCTCATTCACCATCCTCATCCAAGACCCGATCAAATCCGAGCGAAGGGTGTTATGCGTAGCCTATTGCTGCCCTTCATCAACCAGTACAACATTCTCATCAATGTCGTTTTCATCGAATTCGCATATAGCATTACTATCGTTTTCGATAATCATGTTATGCATCAAGATACAAGCATACATACAATATCTCAATTTTTTGGATGTAACTGCGCGCGCCGAGTTTTTCACAATGTTCCATTTTTGTTGCAGAACCCGAAATAGTCGTTCAACATCCTTTCTCGCAGATTCTTGACATTAGAGAAGTTTCTTTCTTTTATCATCTTCCGGATAGGTTAGGTATATTCCATCAGCTAGATAATACCCGTGCTTGTATTCTACTCTTGAAACCATAAACCTACAATCAGGGCGGTACCGTTAATGATGTCGTTCAAAACATTCGATAGACCACGAATGCTTAAGTTGGTATTCGAATCAGGAACCCAAAGAAAGCATGCCAAACTCATAGATCATTTGAAGCCACAACTTCTAGAATTAGTGTGGGATAACCATGATCACCTCATCTAAATCAACCTAGCCATCCATTAGGCACGCAACGACAAATGCATACAATCGATGCTACCAAGCATTCCAGGAAAATCATGTTTACTTTTGTGTGCGTGATACAACTTTAGCCACCCTTTATGAACCGAATGTAATTGAAAAGAGACAACTGAAAACACACACACAAATGTTTAAATTAACTAATACGTCAATAAGATATATATGTTTGTCATCACAAATAAAATAAGATCCAATACATAAACCAAATAATGTGTCAAACCTATACGAATCGTCTGCCTAGAGGAAGTCACAAGAGAATTAACTGTGCATGGTTGTTATCCCAACCTCAAGCATCATCCCGCACGTCTCTTGCATTAAAGAATTGAATGGAAAAGAGTTCTGGACTTGGAAATCACCTTTTTGGAGCTTTGGTTCATCTGGAACGATGAATAATTCGTTTGGTGTGTTTTGGCAGGATTATACTAAACATTGGGCCTTTTTTCGCGATCTGGTGGTCTCTCATGTGTCGCAGCAGGTGGAACAAATTCCCACGCGACACACGACTTTCTTGTTTAGTTCGTAACTTTCTCATTTAAACTCCGTTTCCTTCACCGTTTTCGCCCACATCTTCGTCATTCCATCCTCTATAATATCATCTTCTTACCTCTTCAATTGCTATCACATATGTATCATGTTGAACAACCATATCACTAACTTCTTTTTATAAATGTACATATGCACACATTATAAATCAGACATGTACACTTAAAGAAGATGATCAGATGGAACAATATTTGTTAATGTACATATATGTACATACGTTTTTTAAATTGTGAATACGTATAATACATATATGTACATTCACTTCTACAATGTTTTTAATCATGTTCTAGATGGAACAATATATTATATAATGGTTACATTTTTTAGAATTAAAAAGTTAGTTAATTGGTGAGAGAAAAAATGAGAGAGAATGTAGTTAATTATTTAACTGGAGAGAGAACTAGTTAACAATTTAGCTTTATACCCTTTACATTTATTTTTTACATATAAATAATTACAAAACTACCATTATTAAAGTTTCCAAGATCTAAACAATTAAGGGTTTTTTACATATTTCCCCCTCCTAAGCTGTCTTATTACGTATTTCCCCAACCCAAAAAATCAATTACATATTTCCCCTTCCTAACTCATATATATTACATATTTCCCCTTTTCATTAAAATAACTCTTATTTATGACTATTTTACCCTTAATGAACTTTTAACTAAATGTTTACATATTTCACCACTCCAATATGTAAAGTCAATTACATATTTACCCAAAACCATAATACTCAAAATAAAGACATAAATTCACGGTGTCCATACTCACCACATCGTAGACATTTTATCGTTTTTTAGGCTCGTCACCTGGTCTAATTCTATTCTTTCTTGGTCTCCCAAATGGGTATATCTTCTTATTATCTGTATGAACCCATTGATCCTTTGTAGGCATTGGAGTAACTTCTAAAGCATAAGTTAATGATTCTGCACCCAATTTCTACATACGACATTCTAAATATTAATGATTCTACTCCATTCTGTAAATGAGTTATTTTCCATATCATGTTCCATATAAATCACTTGAATAAAAGAAATAAATATAAATCACCTGATCATACAAACTGGACAAAAATGATACTAACATTTTCCATTGCAAATAAACAGTTTAATATAAGCAAATGATTAAAGAAATAAAAATTCTATAAAATAATGTAAAACAAGGCAGAAGATGTTAATTGGGTTGCTCCTCCTCCCTTCCAGGTCGTCTTCTTCTTCTTCTTCTTCTTCATATTCCAATTTAGGGTTTTCTTTTTACTCATTCAACTATTCAAAGTTGTTTCACCTACCAATTTTTGTATTCAAAAATCAACAACGAATCTGAACAAAACCCACATCCCACCTCGATTTCCCAAATTAAACCCACCATCAATTTGTTAATTCACAAATCCGTATCTTAAAAGTTGTTTCACCTACCATTAAAGAAATATGTAGCCCGTTCTCAGTTAAGTTGGGCTAAAAATCCACCACCGGTGCTTGAGAAGATTCGATTAAAAATCCACCACCAGTGATTAAGAAGATTTGATTATGATAGGCTGGGTTGATTGCGAATGAAGAAGACGAACGAGATTGATTATTAACATACCTGATGAAGCAGCGATGTGTAGCAGAGGAAGAAGAAAGGTCGTTGTTGTGGTAGGGTTTTGGCGTGTGGATTATACGAACATAAATATGAAGATGAGTTATTTTGAGGGTAATTAGGTAATTTCTTATAAAAAGAGGAAATATGTAATTGATTTTATTGTTTGGGGAAATACGTAATAAGGCAACTTAGGAGGGGGAAATATGTAAAAATCCCAACAATTAATGGCTCAGATTAGTTCACACAATTCACTCTCAACCTAATGTTCACTCTAAAACCCTACCGTATATACTATATATAGGTACAAGATCAGGAGAAACGCCCTAAAGTGTGAGAACGGATCCTGGCCGAACACGTGGCACGTGACATAGTGAAGGGCGGAGGGGCTTTTTTGTCCTTTTATATTCTTTTTTTAAACGCGTCTCACAACACCTCTCCATTTTTTGGCATTTAACAAATACATGACATTTTTATTGTTTTTTTAGATTAGGAGCATAGTAAATATTTTGGCTTTATATGTGCGCCCCCAAATTGAATAAAATCATTTAGTAATTATAAGTTATTTTCCTCCATGGCATTTCCCAAATTCATTAGGCGTTTCTGTAGATTTCAACTATTTATATAGGTTATCAAGGTAAATTTCTTAGCGTTCATCGTGTTTTTCAATTCATTAGAAATTTAAAAGAGTACAGCTAAGACGAAATCAAACAAAAACTAATAGTCTTCTGCGGATGGTATTAGAGTACAGATGTAACCCATCGGTTTGTTCATCACTCTTCTCAGACTCATCATCATCTTGTTCATTGGCGTATAACGCCATAATCTCGTCTCTGCTTTGTTCCATCCTATACTTGAATGTATTCACAAAGTTGTATCTAGCATTGTTCGAAGGTGCTAAATCACAGAGTTGTTCGATAAAATGTAGTCTATCTGTGTTCAGCACTTCGTCCATTGTAAATGAAAAATCCCTCCCGTGTTGAAAGCTCACCCTCACCGTTCTTGCTTGTTCATTCAGAATCCAACTGGTAACTTTTGGTAGATCAGTATCTTCAACATCATCATCATCATCATCATCATCATCATCACCATCATCATCATTTCCTGGAAATTTTCTCTCTAATCTTTTTATTACCCTTTGATTCCTCTCACAATCGTAGGCCACTGGGACCCCAAGGGCTAGAATATCCCTCTGAACGGATTCATCCATACTAAGTATAGCTTTGATTGTTTTGACTTTCACCCTTTTCCTGTCAAAGAACTTAATGACGAAACGTCCCTCTGACCTATCAAACCTCCATGCAATAACATGTGCCATTTTTTTAAATTATATGGCGTTTTAGACAAGATGTGGCGTTTTTAGTGAATGTGTGAGGGGTGAAGCTTTTGTTTAGCTGTTGTACTTATATAATGAGCTTTTTTTTGGAGCCAAGTAGATATTTGTTTTTGGCAGTAAAAAACATCAGTAATTTTTTCTTGATGTGTATTTTTTTTATCAATTTGTTGTGCCATGTGGGATGCAGGACTATAATGTGACAGGCAATTACGGCGTTTTGAAAAGATAAATAAATTCAGTTTCTCATGTAATGGCTTTTAATATAATAAATGTTTAGCAATAATGTTCCCGTCTCTTTATTTTACTGTTTGCAGTTACTGTTTTCTTCAGTTTCATCTGTTAAGGCTGTAACACTTTCCACTTTTTTAGGGTTTGGTGTTTTGTTTTTTATCGTGTTTAGATAAAGATGGCATGTTGTTTTATACATTGTTTTAATGACGTTTAGTCAATTAGTGTTGTTTCTAATAATACATTGTTTGGCATTTTTTGGCGTTTTATATAGCAACAACGTGCTTTGCTAGCATCCGTTCTCACAGTTTTCATATATTAGGCGTTTTGGTGTTTGTAGTTTTTGGCGTTTTATACTCAATTTTTTTATTAGTAGAGAATTAGATAACAAACAATAGAAAATGAAAAAAAAATAAAAAATGCTAATATAATTTCTCATCCGAATCTTCACTGTCATCATTCTCTTCTTCTTGAATTTCTTTTGGCGTTTTGAACCTTTTTAAATACCTTAGCTAGATGCCAATTTTCCTACATAATGTTCGCCTTTAGAAGAAGCTTATTTTTAGTGGCATCCTGTATTTTGGTTTGATATATTCTTGTTTGGTGACATGTTGAAGATCAACGCCTGCTCGAATGCTATTATAATAATGGAGTCCAAAATAACATTTTTTTTACATTGGTATTGATCCTTTCATGTCATCAATATATACATCAAGAACAAAGCTTACATCATGACATATCAGTGTCATCAATCTCTTTTTCCTGAATATTTGTCCATCTCACTCAGCAAAAGCTTATAGAGATACCCACCTCAGAGAAGAATCCATTCAGTGAAACTTCATTCAGAACAATACTCAATATAGAAGAAACGAGGTTTCCCATCTGTGGTTTTTTTAACTATTTTTTGGCGTTTTAAAGTGAGTGGTTTCTAGGAAACTTGGCGTTGTTTTTTGGTGTGACAATTGATTGTGCAGAGACGTCTCTCTTATAGGATGTTTTTGACGCGTAATTTAGGCGGGATTTTATTATAATAAATGATATTAATAAAGTAACTGTCTTTTCAGTTACTGTGTGCATTTTACTGTTTTGTTCAGCTTTACGAGTTTACGGTGATAAACATCCCATCATCCAAGTTTGACGGTTTTTTAATGGCGTTACATAGTTTTTGGCGTTTTGTATTTTTAATATGGTTTAGATAAAGATGGCACTTTGTTCGATTCTCTTGCACCTTGTTTTATACTTTTTTTTTTGAGTTTTTAACAATACTTGTCAAAAGTAATTTTATTATAGTTTGGGAGTTTTGGGCGTTTTATGGCATGATAGCGTTTCACAAGCATTTTGTCTTTGTGACGTTTTTATTAAAATAATGTATTTGTTCTTAGCTGAAAAATACATAACAAACAACTGAAAAAGAAAATTAAAAAAAAATAGAAACATTTCATCTTCCAAATCTTCACTATCACCAGACTCTTTCTTCTTTGAAACATCTTCACTAGCGGTTTGACTTTGTATGCTTCATTTTTTTTTTGTTGTTGAAGTAGCTTTTTTGTGGCCGTTTAAAAGCACAAAATGGCGTGAGTTTTTTGTTTGAAGTTCATCTTTATCTTCATCTTTATCTTCAACCCACCCTTCAGTGTCATCCGTCTCTTCATGCCATTCAAATATTCATCAAGAACAAAGCACAAAAAATGACATAAGTCTGACATCAGCATCTTTTTCTTGAAGATTTGTCCATCTCATGCAGCAAATGTTATCAAGTTACACTCCTCAGCTAACAATGCATTTTGCGAAATTTCGCATAGAACAATATTGAATATACAAGAAACGATGTTTGTCATTTTTGGCGTTTTACTGAGAAAATAGTGTATCTAAAAGAAACGTTGATTGGAATCTTTGATGTTTGGGTATTTTGGCGTTTTCTAAGATGATTGGTATATAGTAAAATATGGCGTTTTGAGTCGGTGTGTTTGATGTTTAGGTTTTTTGACGTTTCTAAGACGTATGGTATATAGTAGTAAATATGGCGTTTGGGGTTCAGTGTGTTTAATGAATGTCTGAGATATTGTTTATATAGGATGTGTTTTGGCGCGTAATAGCGTTTTATTCATGAGTTTGACGTTTTGGGTAGAGAAGTCTAAAGACCCTTTTACCCTTAAAGAAGCGCGTCCACTTAATAGAATTTGTGTTATTTACAAAAACGCCAACGCGCCAATCTAGTCCATAGATTGTTTTGATCGGACGATCCATAACCGTTCTAACTGTTCTCACACTTTTCACCGTTTTCTCTAAATCCTGACTCTATATATATACATATATATTGGTGATCAGTTCAAATGAAAACCACCACGAATTGTGAGAACCGTGAGAACTTTTTGATCCCGCGTGTGTTGGGCCAATTTTTTTTGCACAAACGTAGATGAAAATATTATAAACACATCTGTAAAAAAAAAGTAAAAAAAAATTGTCGAGTCGTTAGTTAGTTTTGATTGATGCAAGTTTTTTTTACGCGCTAGTATAAATTTTGTATGAAGATAAATATTTTTTGCGCCTCATGTAAATGTGGGTATGCGGCATTTTTTTAATTTTTTTTTTTTTTTTTTTTGCTGAAAGAAGTGATATTTTTTATGACTTTTGAGAAATAAAATTCGAAAAATCTTTTGAATAATCTAGTTCTCATGGTTCTCACAACTCGAATGATTCTCATTTTAACCCATCACTATATGTATTAATTTTGACACTGAAGACTATTTTATTGCTTCATTCCTTGGCATATGGGTACGATGCCTCATGACCAAGGGCGGTTTTATATTTGATTGGTCGAGATCAAATTTTGGCTCCGTTGTGGGACTAGGTGATCTAGATAATTTAGCTTTTGTAGGTTACTGTCTTTTGCTTATAACAGCATTCACAATAGATCTTGGGTATATTTGACTAAGTTACTTATGTTATAAAGGGAGGCGGGGTGGTGGATATTTTTGTCTGTGATGAAATGTTTCACGCGTGGAACTTGGTGCAATTCCCACCGCCACATGCATTTACAACGAGTGATGGAAGGTTGGCGTGATAAACTTAACGCGTGATGAGGGTGTGAGTGATAAATAGATGTGAGGGGGTTTGAGTGTTTATTTTTGGGTGTTGTGAGTGATGACCATTGCCACTAAAAAAAGGTTGTGAGTGATGGAATAATGGTTGATGACATGGCGAAACTTAATTGGATGTTGTGAGTGATGAAATTTTTGCAAGTGATGACCACCCATCCCCCTAAGGAATTGTTGTTCGTGGTTTTTAGTGGTTGTGATTAGAGAATAGAGAAAATGTTACTTTTTATCTGTAAATATAAGAGAAACATTGTACACCCCTATAATTTTTTTTATTACTTTTGAAAGTGGTTGTGAGCGAAGGTGAGGAAAAACGTAATGTAAAAGTATAAAAATATTATTTAATTGAAAATAAGAAAGAAAAAAATAGTGAATTTTAATATAATTATAGCAATAAGGATAAATGGTTGAATGTGAATACTCTACATCCAAATTGAAAATAGAAAGAAAAAAAAAAGTAGTGAATTTTAATGTAATTTTAACAAGAAGGATAAATGGTTGAATGTGAATACTCTACATCCAAAATCCAATAGTTATCATTAATTGAAATCCAATAAATAGTTGTTCAAATTATTATAATTACACATTTTTATGGGCATAATACGCATTTATTTAATTGCTTTATTATGGGCATAATTACACATTTATTTAATCGGTACTATATAATAAAAAAACTACTTTGAGAACACTTGTCATCATCATATCAGGCTATGTCTTATGGATAGTTATAATTTTAGTTTAATCTTTTTTAATTAATTATAATATTATATTATTAATTAATATAAGGATTAGTTTAATCTTTTATAATTAATTATAATATTATATTATTAATTAATATAAGGATTCCAATTATTCAGTATTTATATAATCCGTTTGATTTAATTTATATAATCTGTTTGATTCAAAATTTAAAATATATATTAATGAAGATATTGAATAATTAATAAAATAATAACTTAATAAAATAATAACACCAGCAAAAAATAAGGTAAATACATAAATTATAACATACTAAATTTATCATGCATAAAAGTTTAATAATATGTTATGTTAATATTAAATATATATTAATAAAGATATTGAATAATCTATACTATATAATAAAAGAAACCATTTTCAGGACATTTGTCATCATATTAGACCATGTCTTATTATGAATAATTATATTAATCTCTTCTAAATAATCCTCCTACTAAATATTATTTAGTTTAATTATTACTTTTATATTTATCTATTTACTTCAAATTCAAACTTAGTTAACTAATTTGATATTAGAGTAAATTATGATTTTGGCTCCTGTGGTTATATCACTTTTATCCTTTTAGCCAAAATGGATAACATCTAAGCCCTCAACGTCTTTTTTTAACCCTGTTGGACCCCAACGTCTTTTTTTTTCCTAACCCTTTTGGCCCCTAAAAGTAATGGATAGGGTTAGTGTTAGGGGCCAAAAGGGTTAGAAAAAAGACGTTGGAGGCTCAGATGTTAAAAGATTCGTTTTTTGGCTAAAAGGGTAAAATTGATTTCACCACAGGAGCCAAAATCGTAATTTACTCTTGATATTAACTATATATTTGAACGTTTTGTTTAGTTTGGTATAAATAGATTTTACGAAACTTAAAATAAAATTAACTAATATTATTTATCATTTCTACATTTAAAAGTTTTAAATACATGGTTAAATTTATTGAGACTTCGTTACATTTACAAGTTATAAATAAAGGGTTAAATTTATTGAGACTTTGTTAACAAATTTTACTACAATATAATAATCTATTTATATCAATATAAATATATATTTATACTATACTATATAATAAAACATCAATGTGTGACACCTGTCATTCATTATAAGCATTTATTTTATGATTTTATCGCCTCACTTCCAAACCTATCTTATATTAATTAAACAAATAAATGAATAATGAGCTAATATTAAATTTGATCCTACTTTAAATTTTTGAATACCGTTCTTCTATTTTAAATTTTGAATACCATCCTACTTTATTATTTAGTACAGGAAATTACATTTATTCAACCCACGTAATACACATATTTTTAAAGATGTAACTTTTTATTATTTAGTATATAAAATTACATTTATTCAACCCGTGTAATAAATGAAGTTTCTTAAAGATGTATTATTTTATTATTTGGTAAACAATATTACATTTATTCAACTCGTGTAATACAAGTGGTTTTAAAGATATAACTTTTTTATTTGGTATATAAAATTATATTTATTCAACCCGTCGGGTTGAATAAATATAATTTTATATACCAAATAAAAAAGTTATATCTTTAAAACCACTTGTATTACACGAGTTGAATAAATGTAATATTGTTTACCAAATAATAAAATAATACATCTTTAAGAAACTTCATTTATTACACGGGTTGAATAAATGTAATTTTATATACTAAATAATAAAAAGTTACATCTTTAAAAATATGTGTATTACGTGGGTTGAATAAATGTAATTTCCTGTACTAAATAATAAAGTAGGATGGTATTCAAAATTTAAAATAGAAGAACGGTATTCAAAAATTTAAAGTAGGATCAAATTTAATATTAGCTCATTATTCATTTATTTGTTTAATTAATATAAGATAGGTTTGGAAGTGAGGCGATAAAATCATAAAATAAATGCTTATAATGAATGACAGGTGTCACACATTGATGTTTTATTATATAGTATAGTATAAATATATAGTGTTAGGGGCCAAAAGGGTTAGAAAAAAAGACGTTGGGGACTCAGATGTTAAAAGATTCGTTTTTTGGCTAAAAGGGTAAAATTGATTTCACCACAGGAGCCAAAATCGTAATTTACTCTTGATATTAACTATATATTTGAACGTTTTGTTTAGTTTGGTATAAATAGATTTTACGAAACTTAAAATAAAATTAACTAATATTATTTATCATTTCTACATTTAAAAGTTTTAAATACATGGTTAAATTTATTGAGACTTCGTTACATTTACAAGTTATAAATAAAGGGTTAAATTTATTGAGACTTTGTTAACAAATTTTACTACAATATAATAATCTATTTATATCAATATAAATATATATTTATACTATACTATATAATAAAACATCAATGTGTGACACCTGTCATTCATTATAAGCATTTATTTTATGATTTTATCGCCTCACTTCCAAACCTATCTTATATTAATTAAACAAATAAATGAATAATGAGCTAATATTAAATTTGATCCTACTTTAAATTTTTGAATACCATTCTTCTATTTTAAATTTTGAATACCATCCTACTTTATTATTTAGTACAGGAAATTACATTTATTCAACCCACGTAATACACATATTTTTAAAGATGTAACTTTTTATTATTTAGTATATAAAATTACATTTATTCAACACGTGTAATAAATGAAGTTTCTTAAAGATGTATTATTTTATTATTTGGTAAACAATATTACATTTATTCAACTCGTGTAATACAAGTGGTTTTAAAGATATAACTTTTTTATTTGGTATATAAAATTATATTTATTCAACCCGTACAATATGGTTCTTATATATATAACTTTCTTATTATTTAATATATAAAATTATATTTATTCAACCCGTGCAATAAAAGAGCTTTGTAAAGATATATTGTTTTATTATTTAGTATATAAAATTCATTTATTCAATCCGTGTAATACACGGGGTTATAACCTAGTTGCTTTATTATATGCATTACAATACAATTTGTGGTTGGGTTATTATTCAATTTAAATAATTGTTTAATCGGGAGGAGTTTCATTGGAATAAAATCCTTATTCAGTGAACATACATATATATTCTTTATTTTACGCTACGGATTATGAATTCCCAGCCATACAAACATGAGTTACTTTGCCTTTTGAAACACAAACTCAAAAGGAGTACCACGAGAAACACTTAGATGTCTAGTCCCTTTATCTTGGTAAAGGCTTACGTTATAGCAACGAACAGGAGGGGTGCCTCCACAATAATAGGGACAATGTTGAAGCATGTAGCTATGCACCTTTGAACTTGTTGGCTTAGGATAATCAACAACCTGAAAACATGTAGGGCCATCATCAATGGTCCCGCCTGTTGTAACCAAGGAAGAAGGTGGCTTTGCTTCAGGGTCGGAGATCTGCCAAAAGGTCCACTTTTCACACGAACCATTCTTGGGTCGCCCCGAGTCAATACCAAGAATGTGTGATGTTTGGAGATATTTTTCATGTTTTTCATTATCAGAGATGAGAGTAAAGAGGAACTTGCCACCTTTGTTAACCTCAGCAGGATCCTGCACTACATATGATGGGCAAATTTTCTTATTGTTTTTTGTGTCAGTTAACTTGATTCCGCCACCCTTAGCCCAGATCACTGGACCAATGGAGTAGGGAGCATCGTTCAACACCTTTTCCCCCGTAACATCATATACGAAATCTTTAGCACCAGTGGTAGGGGGGATTGATTGTGTAGCGAAGATGAGGACGAGAAGGAAGGCAGCATAAGAGAGTATTGTTGACTTCATGACATAAGATGTTTTGGTATCAATGTGGTGTGATATAAAATAAATGAGAGCTTGGTATTTATAGGCGTTAATAAATCACAGTTCCAGTGAGAATGCAAATTTTTAAATATTTTTGTATTACATGATGTTTTGTTACACATTTATCATGCTTGCATTACGCGTTATCAACAACAGGGCGTTTTGTTTTTGTTTTTTGCTTTACACTATGGGGTATTGGGCGTGGGTTGAGGCGTGGGTTGGGGGAAAACGCCCAAGCCACCACCTCGGGTGGGCTTGGGTTGGGTCGTGGCCCTTGGGGCTTGGGTTTCAAGCCGGGCGTGGGGCGGTCTTGACAAGCTGACATGGCGGGCTCTCAATGGCCAAACCAAACTAGCCGTTGGCCAACGGCTATGTTAAAAAAATTATTTTTTCACTATAAAACTCACATTTTTCTTCTATTTTTTACCACATTCAACCACATCTTCTATAATCATCTTCAATTCCCCTTCTACAGAACGAAAAATGCATCCTCATAACCATGCTTATGACCCGAACAACCCGTATGCATTCCAAGAAAATAATCCTAGCCCGTCCAATGCCTCGTCCATTTTTCATACACTCTTCTATGCCCGTTGAAGCGAGTTATGCATCATATCTTGGGAATCGTTTGTATACTAACTTCCCACACACCGAGAATTCGATACCTACCTCGTTTACACAAACGCCCATCAACCTTTCACCAACCTCCATCGACCTTTCACAACCGATTTGTGAAAACGGTTAGTAGAGTATTCCATGAAGAATTAGGAAGGGAGGCTTATCGTGAAAACGATAGCTTATCCTCAAAGTGGAGCGAGATTAGCGGCCAACTTACAAAATATAGTGGTTTTTAAATAAAGCAAAGCAAAACCCAAAAAGTGGTGAAACCGAAGCTGACATTGTGACAAATGCATTGGTTGCATTCAAATCAAATGTGGGGAGCGACTTCCGTTTCATGCATTGTTGGGAGATTTGTAAGTTCCATCCAAAGTGGGTGAATATCCCCAGTCGTAGCGGAAGTAACACGTCTTCCAAAAGGATAAGGGCCTCGTCCCAAGCCCAATCTGATGCACGAGATCAAGAGTTTGAGGACCTTTTAGATGATTCGCCAAACCGGCCTGAGTATGGAAGAGATGCCGCAAAAAGGCGTGCTCAAAAATCAAGATCTGGTACGGCATCGCCTTCAGCTGGGAGTTCGGGCTCGCGTTGGGGAATATACAGCGACCAGTTGGATGACATTGCATGCAACTTAGATACATTCAACGTCTTCCAACAACAAAGGGCCGAACAACGAAAGAGCAAAGAAGCTAGAGATGTCGCTAGAGATGCCCTGAAACAAAGACGAGATGATTTGAAATTTCTATCCCAGCCCATTGATCACCTAGAGGGTGACGAGTTGCAATTAGTCTTGGAGACGAGAGAAGAGATAAAAAAAAAAACAAATATAAACGTTAGGAATTTTTTTATGTGATTTTCTTTATTTAAAAATATTAAAAAAAAAATAAATTTATTGTTTTAAAAAATATTCAAATAGCCCAGCGGGTCAGCCCAGCGAAGCCCACCAAACCCACGCCCCAAACCCCCGCCCCACCATACCATATTGAATGTGGGTCAGCCCATGTCTGCCCCCCCAAGCCACGTGTCAACTCATGCCCCAACCCAAACCCAACCCAAGCTCCACCATACCTCACGTTCTTAACTTTATGTATAGTTGAGGGTGGACCCTAGACCTACAAAGTGATTTTAGTATAAAAAAAATTATAATAATGAGAGTAATCAGTAATTGGTAAATAACAGGCCCGGTTAGTCAACAAACACCACCCAAATTACTATTAATTAAAATGATCACTTCCATTTGGGTTTCGGCCATTCGGAAAGAATAGAAAGATTTATGACTGATCGGCTATGAACAAAGTGGTAATCCAATAAATGGTTGTTCCAAAATCATAAAAATTAAATTGGTTGCTAACTACTAGCTAATTCCACTGTAATAAGTGATAATTTACAATTTTCTTTTGTGATGTCTTAAGATTTCATTCGAAAGAGCCAGCAAGCAGTGGCGGATTCAGGATTTTTTTCTATAGGTTTACTTTTTGTGGTAGTCGGATTTCTCACAACAAACGTTAGAATTTTCAGGTCAGGTCAACAAGTATAATAAATATGATATAATAATCATAATACATAATTATTAGAAAACACACAATCTAGAATAAGGAGTTTATCACGAGCCATCTTCAATCTGGTGAGCTCTTTCAAACTAAAAACTCTATTAGGTTTTCAAGCAAATTAAGGTATCAAAGATTGAAATCACATGGGTTTACAAATATATATCATGTTAGAAATAACTACCAAATGGTATATAAATACCACATGGTATATCCTTAAACATGAGCCATCATATTTCATAGTCTGGTAACCATATTCAACTTAGGAATTCATTGTTCATATTGATTATAGGTAAATGAAATTCAATCAGAAAATATTATGGACATAATAGATTGAATCAAATGAGCAGAAGAATTTAGGAATTTGATCACCATCTTTAACGTTTGTCTAATTATCTTCATATCTTGGTAAGGTTTAAACTACAAAATCATTTTTAAAACCTGAAAGGTTAAAATCTCCGATTTTAAAATGATACTATGTTGATGTACTATTGTTAATTTGTTATGCCAAAAACCTATGTGGAATATTGAATGCAAACAAAATATCTCGTATTTGGCTTTTGGCCACATATAATTGAGTATTCATACGAGC
This sequence comes from Helianthus annuus, assembly GCF_002127325.2. Lineage (NCBI taxonomy): Eukaryota > Viridiplantae > Streptophyta > Magnoliopsida > Asterales > Asteraceae > Helianthus > Helianthus annuus. The sequence continues at coordinate 159,349,677 of NC_035446.2, read as the reverse complement.
ATAAATATTAAAATATTATATTCACAAAATCATTCCAATTAGTTGATGCCCCGCCCGCGTTGTGGGGCGATGGCCGAATAATGAGCAAGTGTTAGGCAGCTCATTGACACGAAAAACAATTAAATCGAGTCAAACAATTAAAAAAAACACTTTTATAGTTTTGGAAAAAAAAACGAAAGCAATGGCAATATTGTAATTTTTAACCGAGAGAAAGTTGTATTTTTTGACTTAGGTAAAATCGTAATTTGCCAAAAGCTAAAGTAATGGCAGTACTGAAAATTTGAACCAGGGGCAAAGTTGTAAATTTTCACAGGGGGGAATTCGTAATTTTAAACTTGGGGTAACAGCGTAATATAAATTTGAACTAAGGGCACAATCGTAATTTTAAGCTTGAGGCAAAAGCACAATATTATTTTGAACGGAGGGCAAAATCGTAATTTTGAGTTGGGGCAAAAACATAATTTTAATTTGAACTGGGGAAAAACGTAATTTTGAATTGAGGGCGAAATCACAATTTTTTAAACGGGGAAAAATCACATTTTTGAACAGAGGGCAAAATCGTAATTTTTAGCTAGAGGTAAAAACAGAATTTTATTTTGAACTGGGGACGAAAAGGTAATTCTGAGTTGAGGGCAAAACCCCAATTTTATTTTGAATGAGGGAAAATCGTAATTTTGAGCTGGGGACAAAATCGTACTTTTATTTTTAGCTGAGGGCAAAACCGTAATTTTAAGGAGGGGAAAAAACGTAATTTTAGAATGGATATAAAATAATAAATTGGTTGGTCCAATGGGGGAGTGCCAGGCAAAGTCATAATTTTGAATTGAGGGCAAGATCGTAATTTTGAGATGGGGACAAAAAGCGTAATTTTATTTTAAGTTGGGGGCAAAAATATAATTTTAAAATGGATATAAAATAATAAACGTGTTGGTCCAATGGAGGAGTGCCAGACAACTGGCACTATTCCCCCAACTTGTAAATGTATATGTGGTAAATAGCACATTCATAAATTGATATTCATATATTCACAACAAGTTCAAAAATTCACCAAAGCACCTTAGAAATTGCTTAAGAAATAGAAAGTTTGCATCAAGAACAACTTAGTCTAAAACACAACAGGTTAAAAAATTAACAACCCTAAATGGCTAATACAGAGCGTGGACGGTGCTGCGGCGGTGGACGGCTGGAGGTGGAGGCGGCTGGGCTGGGTTGTCACACCCCCAAAATACCACCCATGGAAACCCTGCTAGGCGTGTGACAAACCAATAACGAGCCACTAATCATGATGAACTCAAAATAAATTTGCAAATGAAAATACCAATTATTAATAAATTGTACCTATAATAAGTTTAATAAATCCCCACAAGGTCAGCGGAAGCAAAATAGAAAACCATAGTTAAACTGTCTCAAAACCAATATGTAGTATCAATAATTCCATCACATGTATCAAGCCTCATCGACCCATGACCACTCCAGCTACACCAGACAACAAGTTCCAATCCAAGACATCTAACGACCTGCGAGCATGCAACAAGTGTATCAGACAACGCTGGTGAGTTCATAGTTTTACAAAAACGTTGGTTACCAAGTGTTTAATCCAGTTTGTTAACGAATTCGAAAGTAATGTTAATAATATCTCGATACTGAACAAGACGGCTCCTGATGTATGTTTTGCCCGGTCCCTAGTGTTCCTATCAAAGCACTGGGCATGACTGGGTCATTAGTTCACACCCGTCCTCTCCGGTACGGGGTGAGGGTGCCAAACCTAAGTAGCGCTACCAACTAATACCCGTTACCTCTCCGGTAACACAAAAGATGGGACTTAAGAATGATAGAGTGATATTATTATCCAACATCCCAGTTTTACCCAAAAGACTTATCCCTCCCCGGGATACCCACTGACTGTCCCAACCACCGGGACGCATGCTCAAAAGTAATGAACTCACCTTTGTTTGCTCGGTATGATAATATACTTCTAATGTTAGTTAACGGTTAGGCCCGTTACACGCGACCTAAAATATAATGTCATGTAAATGAGTATACGAGTAGGGTTCTGCTTTACCCTAGTGTCCAAACAATAAAGTTTAACACACTCAAGTTAACAAATTTGGCACACAGTATTAAACAGTCTAGTTGGTGACGTGTTGTGTGATGTCGAAAAAAAAGAAACTTGACGTATTGTTTAATTTACTGACTCAGAACAGTCAAGTAACACACAGTTTCAGGTAACATGTATTATACTTAAACCCAAGTATCATGTGTTTACTACACTTAATTGTTCAGGTCTTTACACAATAGAATATATAAATCTCAAGCCACCGGCCCACCATACATGGGCTGATCGACATATGCAATCACTTCATCAATCTATAATAATCACTTTATGAACCAATCAATTTACATATCACGTGCAATGAATATTACATATATTGTAACGGCACCAAAATTATAACGTTACGTTTAGGTTTAACAGAATTGTAACGGCACAGATTAACGTCACTGACCTCGAAAGTTCGGGTTGTCACATCATCCCCAACTTGAAAGAAATTTCGTCCTGAAATTTGACAAATAGGCACAGAGGAGTGAAGTGACAAATCAAGATTGCTGCAGGTTTTCCTCGGGTGCCACATCATCCCCAACTTGAAAAGGAATTTCGTCCCGAAATTCACCTGTAGTGCTAGAATTAGATCGGTCATCAGGAAAAAGTTGAGGATATTTAAGCTTCATCTGATCCTCACGCTCCCACGTGAACTCCGGTCCACGTCTTGAGTTCCAACGAACTCTCACAATCGGGATTCGACTATGTTTACGCACCTTGACCTCCCGGTCCATGATCTCGATAGGTTCTTCGACAACTGTAACTTTTTTGAGCTCTAGCAGGGGCATCACAAGTGTTTCCTCGGATAAACGCTTCTATAGATTTGAGACATAATGACTTCGAGAACGTTACTTAACTTGTCAGGTAACCCGAGTTTGTGACCATGTCACCAATTCGATCCAGAAATCCGAATATCCCAACGCATTGTAAACTAAGGTTGCCACATTTTCTATAGCGTGCCGCACCCTCCCAGGGTGAGACTTCCGATACGTTCGCCTTCAGTGAACTCCCAGTGTTTCCTAAGCTTATTAGCTTCCCTAACGGTCACGCATTGCCGCCAAACGATTTCCGATCTAAACAATCTTCCCAAGAGGTTCGAGTACAACCTCTGGATCTGTGATTAGGTTGTCACTCACCTTAGTCCAACAAGGAGGTTGGCATCGTCATCCATGCAATGCCTCAAACAGAGTTGTATGCATACTAAAACGGTAACGGCTGCAGTAGAGCTCACCAAAAGATAAGTGTCCTTCCCAAATGTTTACTATAGTGAATCACGCACATGCTCGCAGCATGCCTTCGTGTGTCAAGATGGTTCGTTACTCTGCCCGGTTGTCCTACAGTGATAAGTAATGCGCATGCCTAAATGTGAGCCAAGGGTGTTGCGTATTGCTTGACATAAATCATGCATAGATCAAATTCAGAGGTAACAGGAGTTGGCACCTCGTACCTAAAAGCCGCCTCTCTCGGAGGAACATTCACAACTGTGAAGACGCGTCAGTTTTCTTGATTGCAAAGTGTGCTGGTAACTTGAGTCCATCAATGATCACCCAGGTGATAATGTTTCCGTTTCTAGTTGTAAGTAGACTAGTGACAAAATCCATGGCAGTCTGCTCTCATTTCCATACATGTGTTTCTGGTTGCTAATATCCCACCTTGACTTTCCCACATGTCAAACTTCGTTCCCATGCATGGCTATGTGGGCCTTCAAGCCCGGTCACCCGTGCATGGTCTTCAGGTTTTAATACATCCTATCAAAACTCAGATGAATAGGATATCGAAGCCCGTGTGCTTCGCCTGCACCAGTTCCCTAAGTTGTTGTATAGTGAGGTCCATATTCGTTCCATGAAGTAGCAAATATCGTCCGACCTGCGAAAGGTTGCTTCCCCATACCCCGCATGGGTCAATCTTGAGAACTCTCCTCTTCCTTCAGTTCTTCAATTTGAACAAGGTGAGTCTGATCAGGTATGTTAAAGTCGATAACGAGCTGCAAATCTCGTGCACGTCCAGGTTTCACGGTCGTATTCATTCAAAATTTCCACCCAACGTTGCCCTCACATGTTTAGCTCTCTTGAAACAAGGGTACACGGGAGGCCCTTGTGATCGGTCTAAGTAACGCATCCGGTACCGTCCAAGTAATGCCTCCAACTTAAATCCAAAGACCATGGTTTCCATCGCAGGTTGCGATTCGTGCAACTCTTCTTGTAATTCCACTACGTAAGCCATCACTTTCTCGTGTTGTATCGGCGTGTAACGCGTGTAACTGGGACTCTGATTCGAATCATCTTGGTATACCACTTGTTAATGCACTTTTGGGTGATAAGTGCAAGGCTTCCAACATCTAGGGTCTTTATTGAACATTGTCCAAAGTCTAGAAAGAGTTTATGGAAAGAGTTTATTCTAGAAAGAGTTTATGGAAAGAGTTCTTCTAGAAAGAGTTTATTGGAAAGAGTTTATTGGAAAGAGTTTATTTAGAAAGAGTTTATTTGGAAAGAGTTTAATTTTAGACAGAGTTTATTTACACTAGCTTTGTCTGAGTTTTTGTATAGCTTAGGCTTGTCTGAGTTTTGTAGAAAAACTTTGTGCTTGCTTTGTGCTTTGTCCGAGCTTTCTATTTAGTGTTGAAAGTCCGGGTTTCACCTTGTATATATACTTTAATATGGAATAGACAAGGTAACGATTTCTGTGTGAATTTCTGTGCCCTAATCATTGTGCTTTTTGTCTGGCGGCGCTTTGTGTGAGTGACGTCATTCATCTTCATCAAGAATACTCTGTGTATTCTTGATTTCTCTCTCAAATCATTGCTTTCTTGTGTTCATCTATAGTGGTTGATCATCAGGTGGATTCCGCACACCTTTTGGTTGCTTTAGCTGAGTGAGATCTTGGATTAGGAGGCCTTACAAGTGGTATCAGAGCAGTGTGCTCATACTACTGTAGGTGTTCTTAGTTTGAAGGTTTTGGTGAGATTAGTTCATACTTTGATTGGGTTTAGTGAGATTTTAGTGAGTTTTTGTGTGTTATTCATGATTCTTCATTCATTTCTAGTGTTTGGATGATGGATTTTGAGTAGTTTAGTGAGTTTTTAGTGTTTTCTTCATCTGGGTTTTACAGGGGTTTTTGTTCTTGTTCATACAGAGCTTTGAAGGAGATAAAGTTCTGAGTTTTGATCTTTGGAAGCTTGGTCTGAGGTTTACACTTTGTGTTTGTGTCTCCGGGGTATTATTGAACCAGTGTGTAGTCACATTGGGGAGATACTCCGAAGATTGGTTCCTTCTGAGTTTTGAAACTTGTCTGAGTTTCAAACCAGTCTGAGCTTTTTCCCTAGTCTGAGTTTTCCTTTTAGAGATTATTGAGTGAGTTTTTCATTGGTTTGGTCCGAATTTTTCCGTTTATAGGTAAATTAGTCTGAGTTAGATGTAGTTTGTTTGTCCGAGTTTAATTTTCTATTGTCTTCTCCGAGTTTTTAGTCTGTCTCTTGTCTGAGTTTATTAGGCATATATATCTAGTCTGAGTTATTTAGAGAATATATTTGTCCGAGTTTAGTTAGTCCATAGTTTAGTCCGAGTAAAGTTTAGATAGTCTGAGTTTATTTACTTAGTTTAGTGTCTGAGTTTTAGAATTTTTGATTATATCCGAGCTATATTGTGTAATAGAGTCCGAGTATATCATTCATTTAGTCTGAGCTTATAGCTATCACATCTTGTCCGAGTTTGCTTAATATTGTTAAAGTCTGAGATACTTATATAGTATATTGTTGAGTTTCTAAATTTGGTCCGAGTTTAATTAGTTTAAAATCTAGGTCCGAATTTAAAAAAAAAAAAAAAAAAAAAAAAAACAAACTTGTGTCCGAGTTTAAATTTTTGTTCTGTCTGAGTTTCTTGTGAGGGTTAAGGTCCGATTTTATTTAGTCTGAGTTTCTTCATTATATTAGTCCGAGGTTTATTTGTTTAGTCCGAGGTTTATTTAGTCTGAGTTAAAGTCTTTGTGTCCCAATTAAATAGTTGTTTAGTCCAATTAAAGTGAGTCCGAGGTTTATTTATATATTAGTCCGAGGTTTATTAAAGTGAGTCCGAGGTTTATTTGTTATATATTAGTCCGAGGTTTATTAAAGTGAGTCCGAGGTTTATTTTAGTTCTTTAAAATAGTCCAAGTTTCATTTTATTATAATTTAGTCCGAGGTTTATTTGTTATATATTAAAGTGCGTCCGAGTGTGTTTAGAAATCTTTGTGTCCGAGTTTAGTTAACTTGGAGTGTGTTTGTTTTTCTTTTTAAAGTGTTAGTCCGAGTTTGTCGTCTGAGTTTACTTCTATCCTGTAGTTAGAGTCCGAGTTTAATATTCTCACTCTGGTCTTGGTCTGAGGTATAAGTGCAGTGTGTCCAAATTTTTCAATCAGTAAGGGTGTCTTAGTTTAAACTTCTAACAGTGTTGTGTCCGAGCTCTGTTGTCTGTGTTTAATTTCAGGTTTCTGTGATCCGGGATTCACACTCTGATTGAAACTCACTTCACGGTTTTGAAGTTCTCTGTTGTTGTCTAAAATGGCAAACAACAATCTGACTACGATGGTGCAAAGCCTCAAGCACAATGCTGAGGTAGGAAGTAACGACAAACCTCCTTTGTTGGTCAATGAACTTGACTTTCCTGAGTGGAAGGAGCGTTTTGAGAGATATGTTCGAGCAAAAGACATCAAAATCTGGTTGTGCATCGTTAAAGGATGTGGTGCTACTCCAGTACGTACGTTGACGATTGATACGTACTTGGCGCTTACTGACGATCAGAAGAAGTTTTATGACTGTGAAGAGAAAGCAATGTCAATGATAACGATGGCAATGACACAATCTATACTTCATACGTTCCGTAAGAGAAATAGCTCAAAGGAATTGTGGGATAGTATGATCCAGCGATATGAAGGAAACGAAATGTACAAGAAACGACGTCTCGAACGTTTGAAGACTCAATTCGTTGTGTTCAAGGCTTTGAAGAATGAATCGTTTGATGACACAGTGAATCGATTTTATCATCTGCTGAGCGAACTTGATAGAAGTAAAGAGGGTATCTACACTGAATTCGAGAAGGTTGAGAAGTTTCTGAATTGTCTTTCGAGAGAATGGAATATGTACACCGCTTTGATCAGAGAGGGTGTTCTCTACGAAGAGCTTACATTAGAAGAAGTTGTTCAGAAGCTAAGGGGTTACGCTTGGAATATGGAAGATCAAGCATCTGAATTCGAGAAGATCCAAGATCCTCAGTTGTATAAGGCTTCGAAACCAACGGATAAGGGTAGTAATGGTGGAGTCGGTGTTGCTTTGTTTTCGGAAAATGAAGGTCCTGCAAGTGAACACGCCTTCATAAGCAACAATGTCAGTTCAAGTGGAACAACCAATTCAAATCAAGGGATGTACTCTTCTAGTGGCGCTCAGAAATCTCAAGGAACAAGTGTGAACATTCCTAAGATTGATGCAAGCTGTTTAAAGATGATTGAAGAAAACATGAGTCTGTTGGCATCCTTCATGACTGCATACGAGAACTTCTGTCTTGGGAAACTTGTTGAACCGTCAAGTCTCGATGAAGACTTTGATCAGATAGATCAAGACGAAATGGAAGAACTTGATCTACAGCTCAATATGGCACTGTTAGTCCGTAGAGCGAAGAAGTTTCTGCTGAAGACGGGTAAGAAGTTCATAGGAGGTCAGACAAAGACTCGAATGGGGGTCGGCATGTCAAAGGTAAAGTGTTACAACTGTGGTATCTACGGGCATTTCGCACGTGATTGTCGAAAGCCGAAGATGGAAAGATCTGACAACAACTCCCGAGGAAATAACTCAAGACCTCAAAACAATACATCAAATGCTGCCTCCAACTCAAGTGCTCGTTCAAGTGGGTCTGAAAATACCACATCTTCGACAAACAATGCTATGGTGGCTCAACCCTTACAGAGTGTGACTGAGCCTTATGACTGGGGTTGTGCTTTGGAAGACATCTCAGGAGCTATTGTGTCACAAGCTTTCATAGCTGAAATTGTGAACGAAGAAGTGTTTGAAGAGGTTGTTGAAGAGACAAGCATTGAGGAGCTTGCAGTTGTAGCTGAAGTTCTTGGGGAAGAGTTGGATTCGGGAAATGTTACTGAGAATGAAAGTCCTTCGATCGAAGAGACTGTTGAGAAGCCTAGCAAGACAGAAGATGGAGAAAAAGGAGAACGCTTTGAATTCAACATCTCCACAGCTGAAATGCAGCAATTTGCGGATGCAGAAGCTAAAAGGTTGGAAGAAAATTCCGTAGAAAATGAGGCTTGTGCATTCATGGCTGGCATTGAGGTAAAATCATCTTCTGTAGATAAGCGATGTGCTAGATGTGTTGAGTTTGTGACTAAGATAGATAGATATGCACTTCATAACACAAACTTAATTGCAGATTTAGAAAAATCCAGAGAACTCATTGCTGTTTTGTCTAATTCGGATAAAGAACACCGAATTAAGATAAAAGCACTGAAAAATGATATCTCTGAATTTGAGAGACTTGTGGCTGTGGGTAATCTTAGAAATCAGGAATTAAAATCTGAACTTGAAATGAATCAAAATTGTGTTTTGGAAAAGAACAAAATCATTTTGGAAAAAGATAATCTGATTTTAGATTTGCAACGAAAGATCGAAAAGTTTAGGGATTCATCTGAAGTGATGAACTTCTGTATTAACAGCCAACGTCTCAAAGAATCTGAGGAAGGAATGTTTGGCATTGGTTATAACAAGGTGCCTCCTCCGGTAAACCATAATTATACATCGATGCCAAGCATTGACCCTGAATTGGCAAATTTTGTACCAAAGACTCCTCTGACAGTTGAACCACAAAGTGAGTCAGAATCTGAACCAGATGAAGTCACTGACTCAGATCAGTCGAAGAAGAGTGGAATTTCAAAGAAAAATGAGGTGAACCTTGAAAACATTGAAAATTTGATAAGCAACAAGATTTTAGAAATTTTCAATCAAGTTCAAAATGAGAAGTCAAAACCTAAGCCACGTGGGAAAACTAAAAGGACTTTGAAAAATATCCCTAAAACTGAGTTTGTTAAAGGGGAGGATTTTGTCAAAGAAGAAGTAAAAATCGAAACAGGTTCCAACACTCAGTTTGTGAACCAAATTTTGAAAAATTCCACCAACGGCTCTTCATCTTCGACCGATCATGAGGAACGTCCGAAGAACGCTGCGAAAATTCGCAAATGCTACAAGTGTCGTAGGAAAGGACACTTAGCAGCAGACTGTCCAGATGACAGGGGTAAATCACTTTTTGATCCTGATCAAAAGAAACCTTTTGTTGACAAACCACAAAATGAATCAGTTAATGTTGAAAAGAAAAATGGTAAAAATCAAAAGGTTGAGAAAAACAAAGTGATTAAACAAGAAGTTAAACCAGCTGTTAAACCAAATGTTAAATCACAACAAAATCAGGATCAAGAAGAGAAACCCGCTGTTATTAACCGTGGGGACAGATCAGAAAACGTCCCTCAAAGACATGATACTCGTGAGAAAACCCCTCACAGACGACAAAATCACGTCACTTTTCAAGGAGTTGAGAATGACAAACGTTCTGGAGGTTCGAACAACAACTATGCTAGACCTCATGCACAGAACAGATTCGTGAATGATCGAAATGCGTCACCCCCCCCGATTTCCAAATCAAAGACCGCATTCGGATAATCATCCACGATCATTCTCAAGACACGAAGATGCTCCTAGATTTGGTAGGAATTTTGAGCCTCCCAGGAATCAAAATCACAATTACCAAAACTATGGAAGCCGAGGGTATGGAAACTCTGGTTATACCAACAGATCGTCAACTCCGTACAATCCACGATTTGCGGGGACTCATTCCAACAATTTCCGAAATGGAAATGGTGGACACAGAGGCGATGATGGTTATTTCAAAGAGTTTTCTTATGTTGACGAATCAGGACGACCCAAGACCATCATGGCTTGGGTCCCACACTCTAACTAAATTTTTGTTGGGGAGTGTAGGAGCAGCTGAAGAGGGCTATCTATATTTGGTATATCGATAGTGGCTGTTCCAGACACATGACAGGAAATAAAGAATTATTGAAAAACTTTAAACAAATTCGTGGTGGTTATGTGAATTTTGCCGGTGAAAAGGGTGGTTACATCACCGGTGAAGGCTCCGTGTCAAATGGAAAAATCACGCTGCATAAAGTGAACTACGTTGAAGAACTGAAGCATAACTTGATGTCGGTTTCTCAAATCTGTGATAACAAGTACACGATGCTGTTCACTGATAAAGCTTGTTTCGTATTGCGTCCGGGATTTGTTGTTCCTGAAGATTGGATCGTTATGAGGGCTCCAAGGGTGAATAACACATATGTCATGGACATGCGCCCGTTGGTTAACTCATCTGCTCCAGTGACTTGTTTACTTTCAAAGGCGACTGAAGATCAATCGTATCTCTGGCATAGGAGAATGGGCCATGTGCATCTGCGAAAAATGAACCACTTAGTGAAAAACAACTTGGTGTTGGGGGTTCCTTTACGTAGTTTTAATATGCACAACAAATGTGAATCATGTGAAAAAGGAAAAATCAAACGAAAGCCTCATAAACCAAAAACAGTTAACTCAATCCAAAAACCACTTGAATTGCTTCACATGGACCTTTTCGGCCCGATCCATGTTGCTAGCATTGGTGGGATGTCTTATTGCTTAGTTGTCACTGACGATTTCTCACGTTATTCATGGGTATTTTTCTTAAAAACAAAGGATCAAACCGCTGGTATTTTAAGAGATTTATTCAAACAACTTGAGAAAAATTATTCACTTCCTATTAAGAAAATCCGAAGTGACAACGGCACTGAGTTTAAGAATCAGTATATGGATGAGTTATGTCGGGAAATGGGAATAATTCATCAGTTCAGCGCTCCATATGTTCCTCAACAGAACGGAGTAGCAGAACGGAAGAATCGTACCCTCATTGAGGCGGCCCGCACTATGCTTTCTGAATCAAAATTACCAATTTTCTTCTGGGCCGAGGCGGTGAACACTGCATGTTATGTGTTAAATCATGTGCTTACTGTCAAAAGAGAAGATAAAACTTGTTATGAATTGCTTGAAGGCAGGAAACCGAACCTATCTGGTTTTCAACCTTTTGGGATTAAGTGTGTTATCAAACGCACCAAAGATACTCCGAAAATGGGTGAAGTTGGTGAAATTGGGTTCTTTTTGGGTTATGCCAATGGAACTCCAAACAAACGCGTTTATAACATCAAGAAGCGAACAGTGGAGATCGTGTTTGACATAACTCCTTTGAGTTTCGATCCTCCACCGTCCGAATTCGGTCCCAAAAGCGGTTATGATTATGATAAATTATTTGATTCGTTTGATCTTCCTGATGTTTCAGAAGAAGATTCGGAGGTTGTATACACACATCTTGTGAACCAAGATGAAGTGGATGCGAGCTGGAGAGCAAGTATTCCTACAAATGTGTCTTCGAGTGTTCCAGTCGCTGATTCTTCGACCGTAAATGATGTTGTTGCTGAGTAGATCCCCAATGCAGCTGCTCAAACTACAAGTGGAGATCTATACGTTGACTTTTCAGCATATCCAAATGTTGATGCGTCTTCTGGTAATGGTGGAGCTTCTAGTAGTAATGCACATGCTGAGGGGGAGATTCAATCGAATTTGGGAAACAATCTTCAAGCTCCGGCAATCCCAGTTCCAAGAACAAATATTCATCATCCTGTTGATAATATTATTGGGAATCCTACTGCGGGAGTGCAAACGCGAAGGAGTATTTCAGAAATGCAATGTTTATTCTCTTCTATCAAGAAAGAGGAAATCTACAATCTTAGCCTACATGAATGTTTTATCTCTCAGATAGAGCCGAAGAACTATCAAATGGCTCTGAAGGATAATTCTTGGTGTGAGGCGATGCAAGAAGAGTTAGCTCAGTTTGACAAGTTAAAGGTGTGGAATTTGGTCGATCTTCCTAAGGGCCAGCATGCTATCAACACGAAATGGGTTTTCAAGTGCAAGAAGGACGATAAGGGTGTCGTCGTCAGAAACAAGGCACGGTTGGTTGTTCAAGGCTTCAATCAGGAAGAAGGGATTGATTATACAGAAGTTTATGCACCGGTGGCAAGACTGGAAGCTATTCGTTTGTTTCTAGCCTTTGCTGCACACATGCGTATCAAAGTCTATCAGTTGGATGTGAAAAGCGCCTTCCTTTACGGGAAATTGCATGAAACTGTGTATGTGTCCCAACCGCCGGGTTTCGAAGCTCCAGGGTCAGACAACAAGGTCTATTTGTTAGACAAGGCTCTCTACGGGCTCCATCAGGCCCCTCGAGCATGGTACGAGACGTTGTCAAAGCATCTTTTGGAGCATGGGTTCTCGCGTGGTGCAATCGACTCCACATTGTTCATTTTGAAGAAAGGGGGAGATTTTCTGATCGTGCAAATTTACGTTGATGACATAATCTTTGGTTCTTCAAATGAAGAGTTGTGTCGTGAGTTTGAGAAGGTGATGAAGTCAAAGTTTGAAATGAGCGCGATGGGCGAGTTATCATTCTTTCTAGGTCTTCAAGTGAGTCAAGAAAAAACCGGGACGTACGTGCACCAGACAAAGTATGTCCACGAGATTCTCAAAAGATTTGGATTGGAAGATAGCTTACCCTATGACACGCCTCTACCGACAAATCTCAAGCTTTCACCCGATGATGAGAAAGATCCTGAAGTGGATCCGACTCTATATCGAGCAATGATAGGTTCATTGATGTATCTTACTGCTTCACGACCAGATATTATGTTTTCTGTTTGTTTGTGTGCTAGGTACCAATCAACTCCGAAGGAATCGCACTTGAAAGCTGTTAAGCGTATTTTCAGATATCTGAAAGGAACGCCTAAGCTTGGATTGTGGTATCCAGCTGAAGGTGGTCTGGATTTGATGGCGTATGCTGACGCAGATTTCGGAGGGTGCCGGATGAACAGAAAGTCAACCTCTGGCGGCGCACAACTTCTTGGAAACCGTCTTGTCTCTTGGCAATGCAAAAAGCAAGTTGCCGTTTCTCTATCCACGTGCGAGGCCGAGTACATTGCTGCTTCAAGCTGTTGTGCTCAGGTTTTGTGGATTCAGCAGCAAATGAGGGACTACGGTTTGAATTTTACTCGAACTCCTATCCTTGTTGATAATAACTCTGCCATTTCCATAACAAACAATCCGGTAAATCACTCACGCACTAAGCACATAGATGTTAGGCATCACTTTATTCGAGACTGTGCTGAGAAGGGGTTGATAGAAGTGGTTAGGGTAGACACCTTGGATAATCTTGCCGACCTGTTTACGAAAACATTCGATCGGGCTAGATTTGAAAATCTGGTCCGAATGATTGGCATGATCAACCCAGAGTAAAATGCTTTCAAAACTCGCATAGAAACTTTATTTTATCTTTTCTGTACAGTTCTTACCGCTTTCAAAAAAAATAAATAAATAAAATTGAAAAACTCCAAAAATATTTTACTTAGTTGTAGGATAAATTTCAGAAAAATACAAAAACATATGAAAAATCTAAAATGAAGTTGTGTTGAGATATAAGGAAAATGATAGTACATTGGTTAGTCGTATCTGGTGCAGGACTATGGCTATATATATATGAGATTAACTGTTAAATGTGACAGCTTCATTATACGTTGCATCGGTAGGTTTTACGCGTAAATAAGAACCTGTCTTTGGTATATAAACATAATGAACTGCGTAACTCGTGTGGCGCATCTCTCGGATATATGGTCTTGGTACCGTAATTTCGTTTGATAGATTGCCGAGGTTCTGAGATACGTGGTCTTTATGCTGTTTATCATCTGGGTATCATGGTTGCTTCTTTTACCGAAAACAACGGGGACGCAAGTCTAGATCTTCCATGATACCATACATACGTGTAAATATCTTCAAAACATGATGCACCCGACCCGAATAAGTGATAAACAATCACATGTCCCTCAAAATCTTGCAGGAGTCAAGTCTATCCTCAATAAGTGATTCTATCACAAATGACTTGCTCCTGTGCCTTTTGCATCTAAAATTCAAATAAGTGAGTATCTCACATTAGCTTATACGTCAAAAACAGATGATAAATGGTATACTCACCAGTAAGATGATCTCTCGCGCATACCTTGATACGGGAGTATATTCTGAGGTGGGTAAACACAGTTAATGTCAGCTTAATACACTTAATTCCATATCTCGAAAACAGTGTTCGAAAGCGTGCTAAAACTTAAGTGGACCACAATACCGTTGAACGTCTTGAACTGTCCACATTAGTCTAAAACATTAAAGCTAAATGCTATGGTTTCTGTGTTGAATACCGACAGAAAAACCGATATGATTCCTTGCTCCGACTTCACAAAAAGATAATTAGTGTAAATACGTTCTAGGTTAAATTCTTAGTTTAGTTTAAATTGAAAAAAAAAACTCAAAAAGATTTTGCTTTCTTGTTTCTATGTGCGAGTTATCATTCTGAAAAACACTCTAGGGTTGTGAAAATTGTTTAAATAAGTTATTAAATGTTGGTTGTTTAATATTTCAATTGTTTATTCTGGGGTATTGGAATTTATTTTTGGAATCCAGGTTTGGGCCGATATCTTCGGGGTCAAGTTTCTTAATCCTGGGTTAAGTGTTTCAGGTCTGGATCGTTCATCTCAAGATGAAAGATTGGAGAAGCTGTGTGCATCTGGATTGTTCATCTCAAGATGGAATATTTGGAGAAGCTGTGTGCATCTGGCTCGTGCATCTCAACTGGGGAAGCCGTGATTACTGAGACGAATGTGGCGGTGGAGATTGCAAAGATACTGGATTCGATTTGGCTAGTAAACTTGAGGGAAGGACACTTGAAGAAGCTTCGTCACCTGCCACTGAAATACAATGCAGAGGATCGAGTTCTTGCGGACCAGTTCATCAAGGTGGTCCAGTTCTGTGTGAAGAACAAGGTCTGGGCAGGTAGCGTCTTTTCAAAAAGAAATTGAAGATCTCAAGTTCAATGAAGACCATGCACTGATCAAGGGGGAGTTTGTTAATGCATTTTTGGGTGATAAGTGCAAGGCTTCCAACATCTAGGGTCTTTATTGAACATTGTCCAAAGTCTAGAAAGAGTTTATGGAAAGAGTTTATTCTAGAAAGAGTTTATGGAAAGAGTTCTTCTAGAAAGAGTTTATTGGAAAGAGTTTATTGGAAAGAGTTTATTTAGAAAGAGTTTATTTGGAAAGAGTTTAATTTTAGACAGAGTTTATTTACACTAGCTTTGTCTGAGTTTTTGTATAGCTTAGGCTTGTCTGAGTTTTGTAGAAAAACTCTGTGCTTGCTTTGTGCTTTGTCCGAGCTTTCTATTTAGTGTTGAAAGTCCGGGTTTCACCTTGTATATATACTTTAATATGGAATAGACAAGGTAACGATTTCTGTGTGAATTTCTGTGCCCTAATCATTGTGCTTTTTGTCTGGCGGCGCTTTGTGTGAGTGACGTCATTCATCTTCATCAAGAATACTCTGTGTATTCTTGATTTCTCTCTCAAATCCTTGCTTTCTTGTGTTCATCTACAGTGGTTGATCATCAGGTGGATTCCGCACACCTTTTGGTTGCTTTAGCTGAGTGAGATCTTGGATTAGGAGGCCTTACACCACTAGATCACCCGTACCCTCGGGTAAAGACAATACTCAGTGCATTGTAGAGTTGAGTTTCAAAAGCTGAAAAGACGTCCTCCTGTTTTGTCTCCCCTGAATTCACCGCACCCCGCTGTGCTAAGGAGGTTATATCGGCGCAATCTTCGAAAAGCTCGCGATGAATCTGTGATAGTGTCTAGCATAACCAAGGAATTGCTGCATCCCTAAAGGAATCTTTGGTGTCGATCAGTTTTTAACCAAAATGGGTCTTAGCGAGATCCACGCGTATTCCCACTTCGTTGTTTATATGACCAAAAATATGTACTTCCCGAAAGCTGAAGTCACACTTAGGTAGACTTCGCACGTAGATGCTCCTCCCCTAGAAGCTCTATGATGTAATACAAGTGTCGTTCATGGTGCTCCTTTCTCCGGGAAGTGATTCAAAACGTCATTGGTAAACACGGTTGGCGAATCTGGCGGTTGGCACATACTACTCATGTGATCCCTAAGGTTGCTGGTGTGTTGGGTAACTTTAAACAACGAGAACATAAAATCGTAGTGGCCGTACTGTGTCTGTAACGCCATGTTAGAAGTCATCCTCCCCTGGGTCTTCCATCAAGTGACAGTCTGATCTTAAGTCGGGTTTCAAATAGAAGCTTGATCATTGCAGCGGGTCAAGCAGGTTGTCGAAGCGAGATAGAGGGTGACGGTCTATGATTGCCACCTTGGGGTAGTCTGTACACGTACGAAACGACTCGTCCTTCATTTCCACAATAGAGCTCGGGCTCCCCAGGACAAGGAGCTAGATCGCTAAAACCCCCACCCGGTAGTTCCTGAAGTTGATTAGACAGTTCTTGCAACCTTCCTGGTGCAAGAGGGTATGAAGTACAAGTGATCAAGGTTGCTTCAAGCGTGAGATTAAACTGAGATTCTGCCTAATAGTTGTGGAAGTAAGCCCAAAAGTTCCTCGGGTAGCAAATCGAGAGGGATCACAAACAATTGGTAGATCCTCGATCCTCTTTTCCCTCAGCCCTAACATCAGTGACGGTTGCTAACACAGCGGAGTAATCCCTCCGTAGACACTTCTGGCCCTCATAGCTGAAATGGCGCTAACTTTTGCGCTACTCTGATACTTTAGAACAAATAACGATTCTCCACACAAAGTTTTCTCCTCACTGGTATATTTGCGTGATTCCTGGATAACCAATTCACACTAACTACTGTGTTGTAACCATCGAGGATAGTAGAAGGAAGGTCGACGTCGAACACTTGTCCCACAAGGTCGTGTTTACACCCCAACGAACATATGAGATTTCATTTAACTTGCCATCAGCCGATTCCACATCAGGTTTGGTTTCAAGAAGTATCAGGGTCAAGCAGAATAGAGACGAAGCGAACAGCTAGCCATACAAGCTACCATGTTGCTGATATGCCTGGCGTCGCCTACGCCAATCCTAAATGTCCTTCCACGAGCATCATTTCCAGTGTTGTTGTTACGGTTGCGAGGGTTCCCATTACTATCATTATACCCTTGGTTGTTGACGTCTTGACTTAGCAACAGTCAATCCTGTCAATGCCACCTTCATTTCCATGCTGTAGACTACGATTACGAGTACCTTGATGTTGTCGCGACTGTTTCCTCCAATGTCGTTGCTTGAAACGAAGCCCTACAATCTTTCACCATCAAAGTCCATCCTTTCACATTCTGTGCCACGCGCTACTCACTGTGCTGGTAGATGATGCGTGTCAGTGTATATATATTTTAGATGTATATTTGAAGCCCTTTTTACACTTTTTAGCCAAGTTTTAAATTTATAAACACGATATTCACTAACACTAAACACACATATGGGCAAGTGTACCCATCGTGGACGTAGTATAGTGTTGGTAAGATACCGAGGTCGTCCAAGGACACAAGAGCTTTTAGTACCGGTTTATCCTCAACGTCTAATCAGATCAAAATGTTAGAAAAAGGTTTTTAAACTAGGAAAATAAAACTAACTAAAATGCTGAAAAGTAAAATAAAAGTAAAAACATCTAGACAAGATGAATCACTTGGATCCGACTCGTGTGTATTGTAAACTTTGATTATTTTTGCACTTTTGCACTTGTTTAAGAGATTATCTTAGTTATTGTAGTAGGCCCCTCTTTTGAAGGCGATGTTACCCTCAACCCAGTAGCTTGAGTCAGCAAGGATACAATCCTAAAGGGTCAGATTATTGAAAGATAATTAATTAAGTTATTAATGCATAATGTGGTAGGCCATTCTTTTGAAGGCGACGTTACCCTCGGCTAAATAGTCTGAGTCAGCAGGGATACAGACCTAAGTAGCCAGGTTAAAGTTTTAATAGTAGTTTAACTTATGAGGGGGTCAAAGAGTTTGGACCCCCGCCATCCAATACCGGTGGGTATTGAAGGAGGTCCTACTAAATTTGACCCAGGTCCTTTGCAGGATCTATACACTGAACAATGGCAAGACTCTTACCAAACCGTTCCCTTAACCCCCGACCAGGTAGCCAACATACCTCCATATAGACCGTGGAGATATGAATGGTGAAAATCTTTTATTTTATATAGACAGTAAAATAATGCCAAGACACCACGGACAAACGATAAGGAAGAATCACCTTCAACATAAGAAACTAGTAATTAAAGTCATTAATACAAAACCAATTAAAAAGTGCAAAAGATTAAAAATAAAAAGTATTACACTAAACACTTGTCTTCACCAAGTGATGTAAGAGACTTAGGCAAACATGGCCTTTGATTGTCAAGAACTCTTACGATCAATCTTGGATCCCGAGACGACTCACACACTCTACGATGGACAATGGATGATGGTGGTGGATGATGGTGTTGTGATGGTGGTGGGTGGTGGGTGAAGTGTGAGAGAGGTGGTGTGCCAAGGGATGCCTTAGAAGTGAAGCAAGCACCCCTATTTATAGCCTGCACAGAAGCCTGGACACGGCCCCGTGTCCGCTGGACACGGCCCCATGTCCACCCTTTGTCTCTTTCTTCATTAATTACAGTTTGTCTTTAGTAGCTCCACACGCCCCCGTGTCCGTTGGGCACGGCCCCGTGTGTAGAAGCATATCTGTACTATCAGATTTGGCAAGATTCTGCGTATCTTTGCGTTGACCACGGCCCCGTGTCCGCTGGGCACGGCCCCGTGGTGGGCGTAGAAGCTTTTACAGGTTTGTCTTTTGTGCCAAGGTTGACCATGACCCCGTGTTCGTTGGGCACGCCCCGTGTTAAGCTGGACACGCCCCGTGTTGAGCTGGACACGCCCCGTGTTGAGCTGGGCACAGCCCCATGCTCAGCTTTCTTTTTGTTTTTCGGAGATGCTGTCGAGGAGTCGGGCATGCCACGTTTCTTCCTTTTCTTTGTATTTATGTTGGTTTTGGATGTATATTTGTTCCTTTTGTTCGTTTAAGCTCATTTGACCCTGTAAATTCAAAAGGAAGACAAAAAACACTTTTTCCAACATTAGTACTAAAAAGGGTTACTTTTCGGCCTTATTTGATGTAATTTATATGTTGCATTTTACACACATCAAATACCCCCACACTTGAATCTTTGCTTGTCCTCAAGCAAAACTCTTTATTATGTGGCTTACACGCCCAAATGGAATGGGTAGAAGAGAAGTTTTAGGCTTATCTTGAGTGTCGGGAATCCAAGATTTTTATTGGGTTTTATTTTTATATTATTTACAATCCTATTCGTTATGATTTATTTAGAACGTTTCATAAGAGAAATTATTTATATGGGCATAACATGCCTTTTTAAAATTCCATTTATATACAAGTTCACATACCTCACGGGGGATCACTCAACACTCGGCCGAAGATGTATTTTCGTGAAACACTCGAGAGCGGCATGGAACTTACTCCTACCATATGCTTGCCAAGCAATCAATCATCCTCCTTTTTAACTATATACCTTTGTAAATATCAAGAGGACTTTTGGGTGAAGGGTTAGGCTTGGGTTAAAGGTAGGTGGTTGGATTAGTGGTTAGTAAAAAGGGCTAAAAGCGTAAAAAGCGTCGGTTGTCGTGAATCCTCTTTTTTTTTTACATTTATTCAAACTAAGCATATTCAAACAAGATTTTTTTTGAGGAACTTGTTTGGTTATTGCAAAATTCTCTCTCTCCCTTTTTTTTTTTTTTTGATAAGGAATGTCATATGAAAAACCGAGCTTTTTACTAAAATAAAGGGTTTTAAAAAAAGTATTTTGGTTGGTAAAAGGGTGTTTATTTTGTGGGTTAAGAAATGAAAAGGTATAGGCTCAAAGAGGTTAACTAGGGGGATTTTTGGTGGGTGGTAAAAAAAAGAAAAATAATGGTGTTGAAAAAAAAAGGGTTAGTCCTAATGCCTCCATCATTTACTTACTTGAGTTTAAGTTGGTAAGGACCGGGAATGTATCGTCATGGCAAGTTCTAGAGTCGTAAGAAACCAAGCGGTTATTCACACAAGAAACGAAAAATGAGCATTTAGTTTAAAGATATGTATTTGTATGCTCAATAGAGGCTCAAAACTCACTTTTTGTGGGAATGGGTTTTTTTGTGATCAAGTATATATAATCAAATTTGAACTAGATTTTTCATGCTGTTTCATAATTTTCTTATGTTGGTTCTTTTTATCACGACGCTATCGGTTGTAAATTTGTAAAAATATAACCTTTTTAGAACTTGTTATTCCCAAATTAAACCAAGACAAGTAAAACAAATGAAAAGTTTTTGAAAAAATTTGGGGTGTTTAGCGGTTCCAATAGAGTTTTGTGTAAGGCTTATAATTAGGACTTGCAAAATTAAAGTTTTTAGCATCCCCCCACACTTAAATTACACATTGTCCTCAATGTGTCCCAAAAATAAGTTTTTCGATTGATAATGTGTAAAAGTGGGTTAAAATCAAGATTTTATGGTACTGGGTAGCTGAACACGGGGTGGTGTTGGCTGAGCACGGCCCCGTGTCCAGACTGCCAGCACCAAAAGTAAACAGAAGGCTGGGCAGGGGGCGTGTTCAGTGAGCACGGCCATGTGTCCAGTTACCTGAACTGGGCATTTTCTGCAGAACCTTGGGCACGGGGCGTGTTGGGTGAGCACGGCCCCGTGCTGAACTTGCTGTAATGAAGAAAAATTGTCGGGAGGCTCTGTTTTTGTGCATGGGGTGTGGGTTCAAGCTTCCCTTAGTAACCTCCACCATTTCGAGTGTGTTTTATTCCTGAAAAGTAAAACTAAGCTAGAAAACATAAAAGTTAATCTAAACTAAACTAAGGATAGTTCCGCGGAATGCCTCCATGGTGCGCCACGTTTATAAAGGTCCTTGGCTAGACCCACCTTATCAGGTGGTTCTGGCTCATCTTCAATTAGGGGGCCGTCATTGCCGAATGGATATTTCATTGAGCGCTCAAGATCTATGCTCCTTTTGAATGCCCCTAATTGAAGAGGTAGGTTGTTGTATTTCCGGTTTTTCAAAGCTTCATGAGTTTTTACAAAAGGTCGTCCCAACACTAGAGGAGCGTCATCACAGATGACAAAGTCGGTTGGGATTACCAATTGATTTTTTTGAACCAAGACATCCTCGACTATACCGATTGATTTTATTGTTTTCCGATTGGATAGAAAAATGGGTATTTGAAATGGAGAAAAATCACTAATACTTAATTTTTCGAAAATGAAATTAGGCATTATGTTAACACAAAGATCTTTATCAATAGTGACATTACTAATAAAGGAATTTGAAAAAAAAACATGGAACCGGTGTAATGTTGATTTCAAAAGGATCTTCTTTTATTAGCGAAGTTTGATCGTTAGTTAACTTAACACTTATCGTTTCGTCAATTTTAGTGTTAGTGTTTAGCTCTCTTAAAAAATTAGCATGAGTGGGTACTAAACAATGATTTTCAAAAGAAGGTGACAAGAGATTAGTTTCTTTAAAATTAGACTCTTCCTGGATTTTAACGTTAACAGACTCACCTTTTTCATTGTCTAACTCATGTGTCGGTTTTCACTTAATTGTTCTTCTATTTTTACACTTTCAACTATCTTTTCTTTATTTAATTCTTCTCTTGCGCGGGACTCCTCTTCCCTTGCGCGAGATTCTTTTATGCAACATTCGATAGTTTTAATGTGTCCTAGTATCTTTTCAGTTATTTCGGTGATAGAAAAAGGATCGGGATCCTCAAAGCTTGAATCCGGTTGTTCGATCCTTGGTTCCTCATAATACCCATATGAAGTAGATGGTTCATACCATTGTTCTTCATTGTAAGCATATGATAGATAAGGGTCGAAATTTTGTTCTTCATAATACTCATATGAGGTGGGTTGTTCACGCCATGGTTCCTCATAGTAAGTATAAGAAGGTGGTGGCTCATATCTTGATTCCTCAAAGTATGAGTATGAAAGTTCATACCTTGGTTCATCAAAATATGAGTATGAGAGAGAAGGTTCATACCTTTGGTCTTCATAGGATGTGTATGAAGTCGATGGCTCGTAACTGGGCTCCTCATAATATGTGTATGAAGTGGATGGTTGAAATAAGTTACAATATTGAACCGAGTGCGGGTCACCACAATTACTGCAATAGTTTCCCCTATAATCATCCTCCTCATAGGTGTAGTTGTAGCCTCCTGAGTATTGATCCATAAGAATCACTCAACAGACCACAACAGAGTCTCGGGTCCAGAAAACAAAAATAAAAACGGAAACAGAGGCTGGACACGGCCCCGTGTTCAGGATCTGTATCTGGGCGTTTTAATTAAAAGTTACTGGTTTTGTGCAGCACGGGGGCGTGTTCAGTGAGCACGACCCCGTGTTCAGACTCTGTATCTGGGTGTTATTATGAAAAATATGCAGCACGGCCCCGTGTTCAGTGAACACGGCCCGTGTTCAGACTACTGTAAATGCAAAACTAAACTAAAATGCAGAAAAATGTGTGCGCGTTTTGAAAAGGTTTTGAAAAAAAACTGATTAGGCCGTCAATTTTAAGCTTTCTTAAAATCTTTGTGTCCCCGGCAACGGTGCCAAAAACTTGATGCGTGTCAGTGTATATATATTTTAGATGTATATTTTAAGCCCTTTTTACACTTTTTAGCCAATTTTAAATTTATAAACACGATATTCACTAACACTAAACACACATATGGGCAAGTGCACCCATCGTGGACGTAGTATAGTGTTGGTAAGATACCGAGGTCGTCCAAGGACACAAAAGCTTTTAGTACCGGTTTATCCTCAACGTCTAATCAGATCAAAATGTTAGAAAAAGGTTTTTAAACTATGAAAATAAAACTAACTAAAATGCTGAAAAGTAAAATAAAAGTAAAAACAGATAGACAAGATGAATCACTTGGATCCGACTCGTGTGTAGTGTAACCTTTGATTATTTTCGCACTTTTGCACTTGTTTAAGAGATTATCTTAGTTATTATAGTAGGCCCCTCTTTTGAAGGCGACGTTACCCTCAACCCAGTAGTTTGAGTCAGCAAGGATACAATCCTAAAGGGTCGGATTATTGAAAGATAATTAATTAAGTTATTAATGCATAATGTGGTAGGCCCCTCTTTTGAAGGCGACGTTACCCTCGGCTAAGTAGTCTGAGTCAGCAGGGATACAGTCCTAAGTAGCCGGGTTAAAGTTTTAATAGTAGTTTAACTTATGAGGGGGTCAAAGAGTTTAGACCCCCGCCATCCAATACCGGTGGGTATTGAAGGAGGTCCTACTAAATTTGACCCAGGTCCTTTGCAGGATCTATACACTGAACAATGGCAAGACTCTTACCAAACCGTTCCCTTAACCCCCGACCAGGTAGCCAACATACCTCCATATAGACCGTGGAGATATGAATGGTGAAAATCTTTTATTTTATATAGATAGTAAAATAATGCCAAGACACCACAGACAAACGATAAGGAAGAATCACCTTCAACATAAGAAACTAGTAATTAAAGTCCTTAATACAAAACCAATTAAAAAGTGCAAAAGATTAAAAATAAAAAGTATTACACTAAACACTTGTCTTCACCAAGTGATGTAAGAGACTTAGGCAAACATGGCCTTTGATTGTCAAGAACTCTTACGATCAATCTTGGATCCCGAGACGACGCACACACTCTATGATGGACAATGGATGATGGTGGTGGATGATGGTGTTGTGATGGTGGTGGGTGGTGGGTGAAGTGTGAGAGAGGTGGTGTGCCAAGGGATGCCTTTGAAGTGAACCAAGCACCCCTAGTTATAGCCTGCACAGAAGCCTGGACACGGCCCCGTGTCCACCCTTTGTCTTTTTCTTCATTAATTACAATTTGTCTTTAGTAGCTCCACACGCCCCGTGTCCGCTGGGCACGGCCCCGTGTGTAGAAGCATATCTGTACTATCAGATTTGGCAAGATTCTGCATATCTATGTGTTGACCACGGCCCCGTGTCCGCTGGGCACGGCCCCGTGGTGGGCGTAGAAGCTTCTACAGGTTTGTCTTTTGTGCCAAGGCTGACCATGACCCCGTGTTTGCTGGGCACGCCCCGTGTTGAGCTGGACACGCCCCGTGTTGAGCTGGACATGCCCCGTGTTGAGCTGGGCACAGCCCCATGCTCAGCTTTCTTCTTGTTTTTCGGAGATGCTGTCGAGGAGTCGGGGATGCCACGTTTCTTCCTTTTCTTTGTATTTATGTTGGTTTTGGATGTATATTTGTTCCTTTTGTTCGTTTAAGCTCATTTGACCCTGTAAATTCAAAAGGAAGACAAAAACACACTTCTTCAAACATTAATACTAAAAAAGGGTTACTTTTATGCCTTATTTGATGTAATTTATATGTTGCATTTTACACACATCAGTAGCCACATATTTCACACTATAACCTGTTGTCATCGCTTATGTCCCGATTGATTCGTAAAAGTTGACTCCCGCGAGTCGCTGACTAGAGTTAAGAATTCGATTGAAGTCAATTTGCTGGTGTTTGTTGCCGGTAATCAGGGTTGTCCAATTACTGAGGTCGGTAAAATACTACGCTCACCCTTTTGTCCATCGATCTAGCAAGTCGATTGAGTAATACACGATATGCTGCGAGAGTGTTGCAGAAGTGATCACACTTCGGAGGCTAAGACGTCAATACATAGAGTTCCAGCAAACGAAGAGAAGCGAGAAAGGTATAGACCAGCTCAAGGACGTTCGTGCAAGCACCTGACATTCTACACGTTTCGCTAGGCGTTCAGATGTGTGTTCAGATAATACTCGATAGCATCGAGATTTGTAAGGATTTAGAAAGGAGTGAAAAGATCATGTTCGAGTAGGAGACAATCACTGCTTTGACTCCTATGGACTGTTGTGTTTCACATCGATCAAATAACGGAACGGAACCCTTTTTTCACTTGTTAAGCCTCACTGAGACTCGCATGCACCCCGCATTATTATTATGTGTGCATCCACAATAATACTGTGATTTGCATGCTCATCTCAGCTCCTCCTAACTGATGTCAAATGGTTCCCCAAACTCGAGTAGCAAACAAAGAACATCACAAAACGCGAGTCATGAATGTTTAGGGAAATACCACCCTATCGGTCACATAACACATGCAAGTAATACATGAATTCATATTGTTGTGCTAAACGTGCAATCACATGCAATATCATATGTAAGTGTTCACTAGTTATGGAGTACAATGAGTATGCGAGAGACGAACCTTGCAATCTGGATCTGAGTGTCATGATCGTATTCGCGTATTCAGAACTGTTTGGTTATAGTCTGGTTTTATAAAAAAACATTTTTAAAACCAAGTTCACTATAACCAGTGGCTTTGATACCAAACTGTCACACCCCCAAAATACCACCCATGGAAACCCTACTAGGCGTGTGACAAACCAATAACGAGCCACTAATCATGATGAACTCAAAATAAATTTGCAAATGAAAATACCAATTATTAATAAATTGTACCAATAATAAGTTTAATAAATCCCCACAAGTTCAGCGGAAGCAAAATAGAAAAACCATAGTTTAACTGTCTCAAAACCAATATGTAGTATCAATAATTCTATCACATGTATCCATCCTCATCAGCCCATGACCACTCCAGCTACACCAGACAGCAAGTTCCAATCCAAGACATCTAACGACCTGCGAGCATGCAACAAGTGTATCAGACAACGCTAGTGAGTTCATAGTTTTACAAAAACGTTGGTTACCAAGTGTTTAATCCAGTTTGTTAACAAATTCGAAAGTAATGTTGATAATATCTCGACACTGAACAAGACGGCTCCTGAGGTATGTTTTGCCCGTTCCCCAGTGCTCCTATCAAAGCACTGGGCATGACTGGGTCATTAGTTCACACCCGTCCTCTCCGGTATGGGGTGAGGGTGCCAAACCTAAGTAGCGCTACCAACTAATACCCGTTACCTCTCCGGTAACACAAAAGATGGGACTTAAGAATGATAGAGTGAGATTATTATCCAACATCCCAGTTTTACCCAAAAGACTTATCCCTCCCCAGGATACCCACTGACTGTCCCAACCACCAAACGCATGCTCAAAAGTAATGAACTCACCTTTGTTTGCTCGGTATGATAATATACTTCTAATGTTAGTTAATTGTTAGGCCTGTTACACGCGACCTAAAATATAATGTCATGTAAATGAGTATACGAGTAGGGTTCTGCTTTACCCTAGTGTCCAAACAATAAAGTTTAACACAATCAAGTTAACAAATTTGGCACACAGTATTAAACAGTCTAGTTGGTGACGTGTTGTGTGATGTCGAAAAAAAAGAAACTTGACGTATTGTTTAATTTACTGACTCAGAACAGTCAAGTAACACACAGTTTCAGGTAACATGTATTATACTTAAACCCAAGTATCATGTGTTTACTACACTTAATTGTTCAGGTCTTTACACAATAGATTATATAAATCTCAAGCCATCGGCCCACCATACATGGGCTGATCGACATATGCAATCACTTCATCAATCTATAATAATCACTTTATGAACCAATCAATTTACATATCACCTCTACATATACACACCATATACATCAATATATTCTAATACACCCAATACAAGAACAACACAATTCTAATACACCCAATACAAGAACAGCACAACGGAAGATCAAAAGTTAAATTTACACCAATCAACTATTCTAGGAAACTTTTGTTGTTGATATCTTCATTAAGCCTGCCGATTGAAGACCGTTTTCCCTTGAAGATGGGCCTCAATATGAGCACGCCAAATACACCAACAAGCTCACGGAATCACCACTTGCACCACATTTCTTCCCAAAAAAATCACAAATGGAGAAGGAAAAAAATCAGTGGGAGATTAATAGAAGTCGTGCCACATGAGATTAGTATGTGATCGACCATTTCGGGAATTTCATTGGAGAAAGTACGTGAAGCGGGGTTAATAGAAACCTTCACATGGGAAAGAGCATAAGTTGTTGGGATGCGACCCATTTCAGCGCTCCATGCAAAAATAAAATTTTAGTTGGTATCACTTGAACCATTGAAGCATGAAGTCTGAATCAAGGATTTATCACAAAGGAAGTACATGTTTAAGTGTGTAGGGCGTAGAATTCATGAGAAAATCCACTTTATATAGAGAAGAAAACAATATCAACAAGATTATAACTAATCAATGACAATAAGTAATCAATCTCATAATATATTTTGTTTTGAGTAAACGTCAGTTTACAACCCTATGGTTAGACCCTTGTCACTTTTGGCCATTTTAAGAAACCTTTGGGCATCTACATCCACATCGTTTCCAAATTTCTACACTTAACAACATTCTGTTAGTTGACCCAACGTTAACCGGTAGTTCTTGTAAAAGGCTCAAGGATATTCTTGTCATTTACCCAACCCCAAACCCGAAGCATATTAAAGAAGACCTCCCCCCCATTTTACCCATCCAATCAAACAACAACAACGCTATTTCCCCCAAAAACTAAACCCAATCATCTTCATCTTCTCTAGTGACGACCTGCACGAAACAAAACACAAGAACATTTGTATCCTGCTAATTTGTTTGATCTTTCTTGTGATGATCCAGAATTTCATATATAGATTAAAACATAACTACAAGAAGCTAAACATAAAACAAAAAAGAAAAAAACAGTAATCTATAATATCTCGGAGTATTGGATTTTAATAATCCCAACCATTCCCCATTGACCGCCAACAGTCTAACTTCAAAAATAACCACCGCAATCCCAACTATTAACATGTTGGCCTCCAATGGATTCTAACTAACAGAACCCTAACGCCAGTCACGGAAAAAATGTTTTTGGCTGGAGAACTCCTTTTTGGCCACAAAACTCAACTTTTTCGTCCCAAACCTATTTGTAACCTTAAATCGGTCCTTTAGGAACCTTTTTCTAGTAAAAGCCTCAATTATTTAGTTCGTCGAAAAACTTCTTTTTGGTCGGAAAACTCAAAATTTTCGATTTGAACCTCTTTGTAACCTTAGATCGGACCTTTAGAAACATTTTCGTAGTAAAACCCCAATTATTGAGGTCGCCGACATATCCTTTGTGGTCGAACATGATTAGGCGTGTGCTTTGAACATGATTATCTGATATTTGTTAATCATTAAATAGCTTTAGGAAAATTGAAACAAGTGTATGAGATGCTATTTGGATTTACTTATTTTTTGAATCTGTAATACTATTATTCAGATAATCAAATGTTAAGTGGTAGAAAAATATTGATCATTTAAGAAGCTAATTTTAATTTTTTATGCTTGATATACAGAAGAGGGAATGTTGCAACTTGCAACTAGCAAACGGCCTAATTTAGATTTCTTTATAGAT
This sequence comes from Helianthus annuus, assembly GCF_002127325.2. NCBI lineage: Eukaryota > Viridiplantae > Streptophyta > Magnoliopsida > Asterales > Asteraceae > Helianthus > Helianthus annuus. Next base: position 159,321,146 of record NC_035446.2, on the reverse strand, counting down.
TGTTCCACGTTATTACCTAATGAGGAATGCAGATGGCTTCATTGAGAACAATACATGTGTAGATAACCCTGCTACTCTGCTAGTGAGCATTTCATGGTTGATCGATTGCTAGTTCTTGGTGCACTTGTGTCTGTACTTTGTCTGTATCTTGTCGATATAAAACGATGTCCTTTGTTAGTCTTGTAAGTTTGACCAAGTCAACCATCCTCCTGGTTTGACTTGGCCAAACAGTTAGTACATGAATGTAACATGTCTGTGTCGAAGGATGCCTCATCGAAGGATAGCTTAGATCCTTCGATGAGCTCGAAAGATGAGCCTTCGATGGATGATGATGGACCTCGATAGATCATCCTTCGAGATATATTTAGATCCTTCGACAGGTTTAAGATCGATAGATGATCCTTCGATCAATCTATCTGATCCTTCGACCAGACAATCTGTGACGGGTATATATACCCATGTAGTGTGTTCATTTAAAAGAAGACACTCAGACACTAAGGCAGACACGAGAGATAGAGAGAGTATTCTGTCAAGAACACACACACACTGTTGGAGAGTTTACAAAACAGATTTGTAAACATTGAGCTTGTAACCGAACCTTTCATACGTATTAATACAAGTGGTGTTAATCGGTGAATATTGTGTGTCTTGTGTTTGTGCTTGTTTCATCTCGGTTTGCACTCTAGCTTGGATTCCGCACTTGCTAGTGTGTTTCACATAACAAGGTTAAGGTTTGACCTCATCCTCCGAGGGACCTACAAGTGGTATCAGAGCTTTGCCTCTTTTCCTTGTTAAAACCGAGTTTTTACAAGACTTTGGAGTGTTTGGACACATGGTTTAGCACCCGTTTTTCAGTATTTTTCTCGCATTTCTTGACGTAAAAACGTGTTCTAAACTAACCGGGTGTGTTAAAGGACGGGTTGGGTAACTTAAAAACTTGTTTTTAAGAATTTTGGTCATTTCCGGCCAAATTCCGGCTTACTCCGGTGACCGGTTTCTGGATAAGGATCTTCCATTTTTGGTAATATTTTATTAGTCAAATCTGGTTTGGTGAAAAAGTATGGTGTGACCATACCTTTCTGCCGAAAGATCTCTACCAACCCATCACCTTTTCACCAACCTGTCAACTTTGTGTCAGCTGTGTCAGTTCACATCGAAAGATATCCTTCGAAGTCGAAAGATCATCTTTCGATCAGAGGAGGTTCGACAGATATTGATCCTTCGAACATCCTTCGAAGTCTGTGATTTATCTTTCGAGCCAAGGAATCTTTCCGAAGGATATATTGTTCGAGCTACAGTTATTATTCGAAAGATAAGGATCCTTCGACTTGGAGAATCTTTCGAAGTCATTGTTCGAAATTCAACAGTGATCTTTCGAACACTGTTGGTCCTTCGAACAAGTATTATCTTTCGATTCTTGTCTGTTTAAATTTAACAAGTTTGTGTTGTCTTGTCTTTCGATCAAGGGATCCTTCGGCTGGCTGTCATCTTTCGGGCTGTTCATATACAATTCATTTTTCTTATCAAACATGATCCGAGTTGGTAGGGAACTCCGGCTCCAGATAGTGGAAAATACACAAGTACAGGTTCCACTCCTTCATGGTGGGGTACACCGGCTCCAGACAGTGGAAAGTACACGAATAGAAGTCTATCTCCTTCATGGGCCGAATCTCCGGTATCAACATCTTCGCAAGCAAATGCCATATCGACAGGTCAATGGGCATTAGTATCGAATCAAACTCCGAGCATTCAAAGTATCTTATTGAGCGAAAGTGAAACCGGAAGTTTGAATCGACCTCCAAAGTTGATGCACTTAAACGAGTATCCAGGCTGGGTTGATAGATTTCATACATACGTTCTTGGTCAAAATACCGAACTGTGGATACGTTTCACTACAGATTTCGATCAAGCTATAGAGGTTGCTGCTTCAGATACTGCTACGTTTGCCGATCTTCCTGAAGATCAAAAGAAAACGTATGATCTGGAAAAGAAAGCATACGCCATTCTCACTCAGGCGTTAAGCAAAGATATCTACCACCAGTTTGTCAGTTTCAAGACAACGAAGAAGTTGTGGGACGGGTTGAAAACCAGAGGAGTAGGGAATGAAGCAACACGCCAATTGCGTCATGATCTTCTCAAGAAAGAATTTGACGGTTTCACGTGCATGGATAAGGAGTCTTTGGGAGACATGACAAGCCGGTTTTATCACTTGCTTACAGAGCTGAACAATTTTGGAGTAGCGACAACTACAGCAGAAGTGGTGAAGAAGTTTGCTGATGCATTGCCTCCACAATGGAATAGTTTCTTGGAAATCTTGAAGTATAACGGAGTTTTGAGAACTACAAACATCAACGACTTCGTGCAGCTTTTAGAAAACAAGGATCAGGAGGAAACCTTAAAGGCAAAAAGAGTTCCAGTGCCACAAAATCCAGAAATGTATTATGGAACTTCAAATTCTTCGCCTGCAAGAACCGGTCCACATGCTCCACTTCAAACGGCGTTTGTCACGAGCACAGATATGTATGGCAATCCAGTACAAGTTCCTGTTAAGCCAGCTCCCACCACAGACATGTATGGAAATCCAATACAACCACCTCCTCCTCCTCCTGCTCAAAAACATGCGTGTTATGGAGGGACATCATCTGCTGGTTGACGGGTGGTCCTTGGGACAACCCTTAAGCATGTTAAGATATGAAATAATCCTCCATTTAACCGCGTAATTATCTTGAATTAGATAACTACGATGCTTATGTTTCAGGTGCGAATTAGGAGATAAGAGATGGATAAAAGGCAGCTTATGGATGCTTTGGTGGAAAACGGGTCGAGAGAAGAACACAAGACAAAACATAGGAGTCAAGATTGCTGAGTACCGTAAATTACGGTTCTACCGTAATTTACGGTAGACCTAATTTTTGTTGATTCCTGCACCGTAACACAGGCTTGATTCACCGTAACCATTTGATGTCCACCGTAAATTACGGTGGAGCCGTAATTTACGGTGGAGCCTGAACGTGAAAAATGTAACTGCCACAATATACTCGGTTTTGGTGTGTCCTTTGGGATTATTCTCATCATTGACAGTTCTTAGACACTTTGGGGGCGATTTTGGAGCACTAGCTTGCTTTGTGAACATTTCCAAACATTCGGTTTGTGTTTTTAATTTGTATGAACATTAGATTGATGTTGATGATGATTCACCGAGCCATGTCCGGCTAAACTCTTCGGTGATCATCCTAGGTGAATGTTTCTAAGACTTTTGTGTGTTTAATTTCTGCATTTCTAGAATGATATTTTGCGTTGCTTGAATGTCATGGTGTATGTTTGATTGTTTGTAGTGTGTTAATCCGTATTACAATTTCTAGTCTCGATCGTACGTTCTTGGTGCTGTTGGCAACTGAGATATCACGGGAAGGGTTAGGGTTGGTTATTGGTTAACAGGTCATCGGGAAACAACCTCGCGTTATTTAATCCGAGTACTTTGTTCCCTTTTATCACTTCAATCACATATACACGAGTTATGTCTATGTAACTCTTTCTAGTGAAATTGCACACAACTGTTTAAAGAAACTGAAACCTAGGGTGATCATTGTTCTCTCCTTATTGTTTAAAACCAACTTTGATTTGATTTAGTTCTTAATTTAGTTTTCTAAAACAACAATCCACAATCTTGAATTTTAATTTGCTGCAATTTAGTTTAATTTTAGTTTAAATACAAAGCTATACAATCAACACATTTTCCACATACTCCCTGAGTTCGATACCCTACTACCGCTAACTACAGTTGTTTAGGGATTAAATTTGCGTGACCCACGACATCACGTCAAATTTTGGCGCCGTTGCCGGGGAGTAGTGCGCAACGTGTGTTAGTTTAATAGTTTTGTTTGTTATTTTCGGGTTTACGCTGGTTGTGTTTAGTGTGCAGGTACTTCAGGTGTATGCATACTAGAGGCTCTCAAAGGTCATCACCGCTATCGTTTGATCCGGAAATTGAAAGAACGCTACGACAAAACCGAGTTTTAGTGCGAGAAAACAAAATCATTGGTTCACCCACTTCACCCATTACACCGAGAAACATCATGGCTGATTCTCAGATACCACCTACAACCAGTCAAACAACCTCATCCTTTATACCTACTTCCACCCAACCATCACCAAACACTACATTACCTAATACCACTGCTGGATTTACACCAACCAACTCCACTCAACCAATCACCACTCAAACTGAGCCTACTATCACTTACGATCCATCCACCACAATCCCACCATTATCTCACTTCTTTCCCCCAACTACGGGTCAGTCATCATCTACCTTCACAATTGCACCCAATTCAACTGTTGTGCATACTACTTCATCTTTTAGACCACAACAACAACATTCGGGTTTTCAGTATTCGACCATTCCATTTGGGCAAACTTCAGGAATTCAAAGGGGCGGTTATGATGAGGGATTTGAAGACTTTGAGGGGTATGAAGATGATGGGTACGGTTATGGAGATTATGGTGATCAAGGGGATTTTGGGTATGTTCAAAGTCAATCTCAAGGGATGGCGAGTGTTGGTGGAATGCAACATCAACAACTTATACCACAACACATTCGGCCAAGACCACAAGGGCCACCAATGCCACAACCGATTCCATTACAACAGGTCCGGCCACAACATGTACACCAACAACCATTTCAAAGACCGCCTCAGCGCCCACCGATGCGACCACAACAGTTTCAACAACCGATCGCACCACAAGGGCAAGTACCAAGACCGAATGGGCCGATTATTCCGAGAGGTAGGTATGGTGTGCCACGAAGACATCTTAGAGAAAATGTGAGGGGCATTGAAGCACATTTTCGGCCGGTAATTACACAAAACCCTTCACCGGTAGTCATTCCTCATAATGACCAAGGGCGCACGTTCGAAGTGAGAACCAACTCGCTACAAAGTTTACCAAAATATAAGGGGTTGGCAAATGAAGAACCTTATTTCCATTTGGAGGCTTATGACTCTATATGCAATACTCTTGGGAGTCAAGGGTTTTCAGCTGACGACATCAAATTAGTGTTGTTCCAATTTTCGTTGGAAGAGAAAGCTAAGAAATGGTTCTATACATTACCTTCGGCATCAATATATACATGGGGGGAGATGCAACAAACCTTTTTGGATGAATTCTACACCGCCCAAAAGACCAATGATGCGCGTAAGGGATTGAGAAGCTTCCAACAACAACACGGTGAGATGTTTCATGAGGCGTTTGAGCGTTTTAACATGATGATTAAAAACTGCCCTCATCATGGAATCGAGTTATGGGAGTTAATGAACGCTTTTCATGAGGGGTTGAGTGCCGAAGATGCACGGGATTTAATGTCTATCACCGGAGGGACATTTGGAACGAATTATGAGAATGAAGATTGGGAGTTTTTGGAGAGTATGGCAACTACATCAAAAAGGAAAGCCCAAGCTTCGAGGAGAGCCCGACCGACAACTAACCGACCACAAGTGCATGCCATAGATGAAGGTAATGTTCAAACTACTAATCAAATTTATGATGTGTGTGCTTTGTGTAATGAAATAGGTCACGCGGCTGAAAATTGCCAAGGAATGTTGGAAGGGCAATATGAGGAAGTTCACGCAGTCCAAGGTCAAGGCCAAGGAGGAGGTGGTAGGAACTACAACAACATGAATTCTAATACCTACCACCCCGGGTTGAGGAATCACCCGAATTTTAGATATGGGAACCCGTCAAATCAAGCGAACCCAAATTTTCAAGGTAGCCAAGGTAATTTTGGTTCACGGCCATCTTATAATAACCAAGGTGGGTACCGGGGCGGAAATAACCAAGGGTATCAAAAACAATACCAAACGGGTCAAGATCAAGGGGGATCTTCGGGTGGAAATGAGGTGATGGAGATGCTTAAAAGCATGCAATTGGAAATGCAAAAGCGAAATCAACTTGATGAAGTGCGGATGCAAAAAGATGAGGTTCGCGATAAAAGCATCCATTCACTAACAACCCAAATGGGTCAATTAGCGACCGAGGTGGCCGAATTGAAGAAAGGTAAGGGTCAACTTCCAAGCGACACAAAGGTAAACCCTTCACATGGTTCGTCACGAGGTAATGTTAATATTAACCATGTTAGTGTGTTAAGAAGTGGTAAAGAGTTTAAGGCCAATTTGTCACCCGAATTGGTCGAGGGGGTGGTTGAGGACATCACGGGAATGGAAAGTGATGATGAACTTGCACCGGTTAAACCAAAAGAAACAACTATTAAAAAACCGGGGTTGGGTGAAAGTGAAAAAAGTAAAAATGAAAAGAATGAAAAAATAGAGGGTGAACCGAGTCAAGTTCCATTCCCATCGGCTTTACTTGACCCGGGAAAGAAAAATTTTATTGTGTCAAGGGGTCCTCAAAAAGAGGAAATGTGGGATATGTTCAAACAAGTTAAAATAAATCTCCCACTTCTTGATGCAATAAAACAAGTTCCCGCTTATGCAAAATTTTTAAAAGAATTATGCACACAAAAGAGGCAAAACAAGAAAAAAGTGCCTAAGCGGGTAGATTTGACCGGGCAAGTGAGTGCGGTGTTGAATGGGGAGCTTCCTCCTAAGCTCCAAGATCCAGGCACGCCATTGATTAATGTACAAGTTGGTAATTTTCAAATGGCTAAGGCGTTGCTAGATCTTGGAGCCGGAGTTAGCATTTTACCGGGGGGATTATACGACCAATATGACTTTGGTCCATTAGCAAGGGTGGAGACGACGGTTGTTTTGGCCGATTTGTCTCATAAGTTGCCCCGGGGTATGGTTCAAAATGTTATTGTTAAAATTGATGAGTTTTACTACCCGGTGGACTTTTTGGTTTTGGACTACTCATCGGCGGACCCTAAACAACAACAAAACATAATTTTGGGTCGGCCATTTTTAAGCACCGCACATGCTATTATCGATTGTAGATTTGGTACGGTTGATATGGCATTCGGAAATCGAAAAATGCGTTTGAATGTTTTCACTAACAATTCTAATGCTAACGGTGTTGATGAGTGTTTTATGGCAGACATAGTAGATGGATGTAACCCGCATGAGTATGAGGAGGATGGTTTGGATATTTGCCTGTGTGACTTTTCTGAACAGGTACATGCTTATGCACTACGGGTTGAAGAGGAGGCACAAGATGTTATGGCGATGAAAGAAGGTAGACCACCATGGACCCATCAATTCGAGGGTTTACCGGTGGAAATCGATTCGGGTACAAAACCATCGTTGGAGGAACCACCAAAGTTAGAGCTCAAGGATTTGCCCGGCCACTTGAAGTATGTATTTTTAGGGGATAATGACACTTTGCCGGTCATTATTGCCTCTAATTTGGAAGTGGCACAAGAGCAAGCCTTGATGGAGGTGTTAAAAGCAAACAAGGGTGCTATTGGATGGACGATTGCCGATCTTAAAGGAATTAGTCCATCTATCGTCATGCACAAAATTATCACAACCGAAGATGCCAAACCGACACGAGAAGCTCAAAGGCGGTTGAACCCGAACCTAAGGGAGGTAGTAAAAAAGGAGGTAATTAAATGGTTGGATGCGGGAATCATCTATCCGATTTCGGATAGTGCTTGGGTGAGTCCCACCCAAGTTGTGCCTAAGAAGGCCGGCATTCAAGTAGTCAAGGACGAAAGTGGTGAACAAATTGCCACCCGACCGGTTACCGGATGGCGGGTGTGTATTGACTACCGAAAACTGAATGCCGCCACTTCTAAGGACCATTTCCCGCTACCTTTTATTGACCAAATTATTGAAAAATTGTCGGGTCAAAAATATTATTGCTTCTTAGATGGGTATTCGGGTTATAATCAAATTGCCATACACCCGGATGACCAACACAAGACCACCTTCACATGCCCATACGGCACTTTTGCCTTTAGGCGAATGCCGTTTGGGTTGTGTAATGCTCCGGCAACTTTTCAACGATGTATGATGAGTATTTTCTCGGACATGGTTGGAGAGTCGCTCGAAGTGTTCATGGATGATTTTTCCATTTTTGGCACTACTTTTGATGCTTGCCTCAACGAATTGCAAAAGGTTTTAAAAAGGTGCGTTGAGAAAAATTTGGTGCTAAGTTGGGAGAAAAGTCACTTCATGGTGCAAGAGGGCATTGTGTTGGGACACGTGATTTCGGAAAGGGGGATGGAGGTGGATAAGGCAAAGATACGGGTAATTTCATCATTGCCACCTCCTAAAAATGTTAAGGGTGTACGGTCATTCTTGGGACACGCGGGTTTTTATCGACGTTTCATTAAGGGTTTTAGTGTTATCACCAAACCCTTATGCAATTTGTTATTAAAAGATGTCCCGTTTGACTTTACTAATGAATGTATGCAAGCGTTTACTGTTTTGAAGGAACATTTGGTCAAGGCGCCTATCTTGCAACCACCTGATTGGTCAAAGCCGTTCGAGATAATGTGTGACGCCAGCGATACCACTATTGGTGCAGTTTTGGGTCAACGGGTTAACAAGAAGCCGGTGGTTATCTACTATGCAAGCAAAACTTTATCCGAAGCGCAACTTAACTACACCACAACCGAGAAGGAATTACTAGCGGTGGTGTACGCTTTGGATAAGTTTCGCTCGTATATTTGGGGAAGCAAGGTAGTAGTTTATTCCGATCATAGTGCGGTTCGGTATTTAATGGAGAAAAAGGATGCGAAGCCGCGTTTGATTCGGTGGGTTTTATTGTTGCAAGAATTTGATCTTGAGATCCGAGACAAAAAGGGATGTGAGAATGTCGTCGCGGATCATTTGTCCCGAATCCCGTTGGAAGGTGTAGATGATGCAAGTGAAATCAATGAACGGTTCCCCGATGAACAATTGTTGGCCGTTTCTACTTATGTTGCCCCTTGGTATGCTCATTATGTTAACTATTTGGCCAAGGGTGCGATTCCAAATCATTGGACTAAGAAGAGACGACAACAGTTTTCTAGTCAAGTGAAGCAATATATATGGGACGAACCCGATTTGTTCAAAATCGGGGCCGATCAAGTGATAAGAAGATGTGTTCCCGAAACTGAAGTGTTAGAGATATTGACCCATGCTCATTCATCTGCATGTGGGGGCCATTTTAGTGGGAATAAGACAGGCTACCGGGTGTTATCGAGTGGGTTTTATTGGCCCACGATTTTCAAGGATGCTCGTGAGTATGCCCGAAATTGCATCAATTGTCAAAGAATGGGAAGCATTTCGAAACGTGATGAAATGCCGTTGCAACCAATTTTGGTAGTGGAGGTATTTGATGTTTGGGGAATAGACTTCATGGGTCCTTTCCCAAACTCAAATGGGTTTTTATACATATTGGTTGCGGTTGATTATGTGTCGAAATGGATTGAAGCTATTGCCACAAGGACCAACGATCATTCCGTTGTATGTAAGTTTGTGCAATCCAACATTTTTTCTCGTTTCGGTGTACCTCGGGTGATAATAAGTGATGGTGGTTCACATTTCAAAAATTTCAATTTTGGAAAGTTGTTAAGGAGATATAGTGTGAATCACCGTGTGGCTACACCGTACCACCCGCAAACAAGTGGTCAAGTGGAGGTATCTAACCGGCAAATCAAAGAAATTCTAATGAAGACGGTTAGAACGGATAGGAAAGATTGGTCAAGCAAGCTTGATGATGCATTGTGGGCATATCGCACGGCTTTCAAAACCCCACTTGATACCACTCCGTATCGAATGGTTTACGGGAAAGGATGTCATTTGCCTATGGAGTTGGCACATAGGGCATATTGGGCAATTAAAACAGTGAATGCGGACTATGATGAAGCGGGTCGGGCGAGGAAGCTTCAACTGAATGAAATTGAAGAGATAAGGGACCAAGCGTATGAGTGTGCATCCGCATACAAAGACAAACTTAAAAAGGTTCATGATGCGAAGATAAAGAAGAAGAACTTTGAAGTGGGTCAAAAAGTGTGGTTATACAATTCAAGGTTGAAAATGTTCGCGGGGAAACTCAAGAGCAAGTGGATGGGCCCTTATGTTGTCCGACGAGTGGGAAGGTTCGGAGATGTTGACATTCAAGACGAGCGAACATTGAAACAACAAACGGTGAACGGTCACCGGTTAAAGCCGTATTTGGATGGCAATGACATCAATAACTTGGAGCTTGACAAAGCGGGCTACATCCTACGCCCGGTCGAGGAGGAACAACCATAAGAGGCCCAGGTTTGGTGGTAGTGTACATAGTAGTTTCATTTTGTTTTGTTTTGTATTTTTGCACAATTGCCATAGCTTTTCGAAGTCCGTGTTCGAAACAAGTGTGGGGAAATTCGGGTCACGAATTGCTCTTACATCGTGTTGAGGACAACACGGGATTTTTGAGGGGGTAGGGTGATTTTTTCCAAGTTTTTGAAATAATTAAAAAAAAAAGAAAAAAATCGAAAAATTTTAAAAATCTAAAAAATTGGTCACATAAACTTCAAAGTTTTAGCAAAATGTGGATGCCCAGCGTCCACCATAAATTACGGTGGAGCCGTAATTTACGGTGGTTGTTAAAAAATTTTGGATTTTTATGGTGTGACCCCCCTGTGTTACGGTAAGAATTCTAGTCCAGCGATTACCGTAAATTACGGTAATGCCGTAATTTACGGTGGTGAATAAGATGGTTGGGGTTTACGGTGGAAACAACCTGAATTACGGTGCATATTTGACATCCAGGTCTCACCGTAATTTACGGTGGGACCGTAAATTACGGTACGCGATAAAATGGTCTCCGTCGGTTCGTTTCCGTTCATACATAAAAAAAAATAATAATAAAACCGCAAACAAACAAGCATATTCACGTGCATTAACCCTATCCACCCATTTTCTCTTCACCTTTCCACCAACTTCTTCTTCTCCAAGAACCCACATCCTTCTTATTCTTCCACCTTCTTTCTTTCATCAAATCTTCAATACTCACCCAAATCAAGTGAGGTTTTGGTCTAAATCGACTAATTTTTCTCAAGCTTCGTGATTGTGAGGAGGAATTCCAGAGAAAACGCGGTTTTGGGGTCGAAGTTTGAAACCCTAGTTTGAGATAATTTGGGGGTTTTGGGATTTTTAGTTCACAAGCATCCTCTCATCTTGAAACAAGGTATGAACACTTATTTTACTATATTATGGAGATGCATTGTGAAAAACAAGGTGATTTAGGTTATATGTTCTTGCCCACTTGCTTGTTGCTAGGATATGAGTAAGGAATTGTTATTGAACATGGTTGATGGTTGTAGATGTAGGAATTATGGTTAAAGTAGTGAACTTTTGGGATGTTCTACATTGTAGAGGCACCATGCCCAATTTTTGAAAAATCTTTGATACACTTTGGGTTCACTAACATATACAGCCATGGCAACAAGCAAGTGTGGGGATGATTTGTGAAGAGAATGTTAATTTTTGTGTTGTTTTGTTGTTTCTTCATGTGTGTAGGAAATGGCAAAGACAAAGGAAAAGCCGGGGTCAAGTTCATCCTCATCAAGAGGCAAGGGCAAGGAGAAGGAGCAGCCATCGAAGAAGAGGCAATATCTGGGTAGGGTTAGTGAAAGCGAAAGCGAGGAAGAAGAAGAGATGCAGTTAGACCCAAGTGCTAAACCGGTGTGGAATTCGGGGTCGTTGGATGATCAACCCGAAATCTGGCAACCAACCCTGTATAACGACTGCATGAACAAGTTAAAGAATAAAGCAGCCGCATTCATCTGTGAAAGAGAGGTTGATGAGCCTCAGTTGGGCCAGTTCGGGGTGTATGACAAGTTACGTGCTTTGGGTTGGGAAGGAGCACTCAAGTGTTGGGATAAGGATAAGAGCAATTTGTTTTTGACTGAGATTCAGGAGTGGATGGCAACGCTTAAATGTCACAACTTCCACAGGCCATCACAAATGAAGTTGGTTGGGATGGTACATGGGGTACCAGTTGAAATGTCATTCGATACGTTGAAGAAGTTGGGAAAATATGATAGCCTTCCAACTAGGGAGTACATGATTCCCACGCTTGATGATTTATTGCTCAAACCCGAGAAGCACGTGACATGGAACAGTATGTTGGCGGATTTGTTTTTGCCCGGTAGGTATGGTGGCGTGTTATACCGAAAAAATCTGAAGATCGAAGCCAAGTTATTGCATACGATCTGTTTGCTTAACGTCATCCCAAGAAGAGGGGATAAAGAACAGGTGAGGTTTCCAGAGATACCTGTTCTGTATTCATTGATGCACGGGTCCCCACGGTTTCCAATACGCTACCTGATTATGCACCATTTGTGGATATGCCGGAACAAATACGGGAGAGACATTGTTCCGTACTGTCGCATCATAACGGGCTTAATGAAACAGCAGAAGGCACTCACATCTGAAGACCGCGGTTTAACGAAAAGGCACTTGCCTTTTACTTTGGATAGGTTGGGAAACGTTTGGACATACACTTCGTCTGAACGTTATCACAAGCTGAAATCGGAGGGTCAACGGTGGAGGGCGTTGAAATTAGGTGCAAGGGAGTTGTTACCGGGAGAACCGGATGAACCTGAAAGCGATGAAGAGTTAATTCCAAGTGGGGATGATGATTACGCAGACGAGCCACCGGGTGGTGCAAATGTTGGTTTTGGGGCTTTTCATGGTGGTCATGGTGGCACATTTTACGACTATGCGCAGCAACCATATGAACCGGGGTGGGCTTATAGTGGTTCAATGCAGGAGGTGATCGAGAGCCAACGCCCGCCGGCGGCCATCTTTGATACTTGGTCGGGTCCGGAGAGGTCGTTATTTGATCAAGGCACGCGGAATAGCGCTAGTATTGAGCGGGCGCTTAAACATAGCTTCGACCGCAATGAATCATGGCACCGGACCCACGCATATTCGCAGGAGGTGGAAATGAATAACCGATATCACGATGATCAGATGAGGCGGATGCATGCGGACTGGCATGCTGGGAGGCCGGTGGTTGAGGATCCACAACATGTGGATTATGCCTCATTGCCACCATATGATGGCAGCGTTTCGTATGCGACCCCACAGCTCCACCATTCCCAGTGGCTCGATCCACGACAGCAAGAGGGACAACAACAACAAGAGGGAAGCAGTAGCGGCTCGTTCGGGTTTGGAGAATGGAACGATATGATGTCGTCCATCTTTGGGCCCCCAGGACCGCGTTATTATTGATCAGGTGGTATTCTCTCTCTTGTATAGTTTGTATATATTTGTTGGTTTATGTTGATTATGGTGGGAGGATGGGTGGTGATTGATCATATGATTGATTATTGGGTTTGGTTGGTTGGTGGTGTTGTGTTTAAAATGAAAAACATAAAAAAAAATATAAAATAAAAAAATACAAAAAGAAATTTGGGGTTTGAGATAAAAGCTTTTTGCGGATGTTGATTGAAGTAGTGATCAAAACCTCCCAAAGCCATACATTGGGGTCAATGTATCCCAAGTGTGGGGATGGGGGGAATTTTTTGAAGATTTTTGAAAAATTTTAAGCCGAGCAAAACAATGTGAAATCTTGTCGCCCTAATTTATTCCCAAGTCAATACACCGGCAACCCTTATTACCCTTTTCATTCTTGGTAAGAGTTGTAGCCACACGTGTATATAAATAATCTTTGATGAGAGTGGCTACGGGTGGGGGTGCGTTAGAACTTGTGCTTGAATGCGATTTGAATCCTTAGTTAGACATGAATGTAGAAAGGATAAGGGCATTAGGTAGCCTCGTCGTTGGTGTGAGTGAGTGTGGGATTTGGGGGGTTGGACCTCATAAGTTATACATATGAGCATGGTAGTGAGAAGGGCGGGGGTTTGGTCATTTAGTTGCCCATTTTGTGCCTTAAAAGCTTATCGTTTGCTTCCCCTAGCTACTTACTTGAAAATTCACCCAAATTTGACCCGGTCTTGTAGTATTAGTGATAGAATTAGTAGTTTTGTGAGTTTGAAGTAGTTTGGTTAGTGTGTTATTGTATGATGCTTTGAAAAAAAAAAAAAAAAAAAGGAAAAGCAACGAAAAAGAAAAAAAAAAAAAAAAAAAAAAAAAAAAAAAAAAGAGAGAAGGTTTCTTTGTCTTGTATATAGTAATGCGTATTTGTTAGTTGGTTTTTGATGTTTGTAATAAAAAGACCGGGTCGAATTTTTGCTACTCATATATATTCCATTTCTTACCCATACACCTAGCCACGTTACAACCTTTAAGCCCCTTTGATTTGCATTCATGTTTGACCCGTTATAGGAGGATAGTTGATTCAGGTACAAGCCTATGATTGCGCAACCACCCGTTTGCCTAGTGTGTGTCTAGCTTATCTTTGCTAGTTTCCACTTGTAGCCGAGAGGAGAGAATTTGTGAGGGGTGTATTGCTTGGGCATTAAAAAGGGGTTGGTAAAGAAATTGAATGTTTTGTTTGGGTTGATTTGATCACTTGTGTTGAAACTATGTTGATGAGTTGCTTGGGACAAGCAACGGTTAAGTGTGGGGATGTGACGGGTGGTCCTTGGGACAACCCTTAAGCATGTTAAGATATGAAATAATCCTCCATTTAACCGCGTAATTATCTTGAATTAGATAACTACGATGCTTATGTTTCAGGTGCGAATTAGGAGATAAGAGATGGATAAAAGGCAGCTTATGGATGCTTTGGTGGAAAACGGGTCGAGAGAAGAACACAAGACAAAACATAGGAGTCAAGATTGCTGAGTACCGTAAATTACGGTTCTACCGTAATTTACGGTAGACCTAATTTTTGTTGATTCCTGCACCGTAACACAGGCTTGATTCACCGTAACCATTTGATGTCCACCGTAAATTACGGTGGAGCCGTAATTTACGGTGGAGCCTGAACGTGAAAAATGTAACTGCCACAATATACTCGGTTTTGGTGTGTCCTTTGGGATTATTCTCATCATTGACAGTTCATAGACACTTTGGGGGCGATTTTGGAGCACTAGCTTGCTTTGTGAACATTTCCAAACATTCGGTTTGTGTTTTTAATTTGTATGAACATTAGATTGATGTTGATGATGATTCACCGAGCCATGTCCGGCTAAACTCTTCGGTGATCATCCTAGGTGAATGTTTCTAAGACTTTTGTGTGTTTAATTTCTGCATTTCTAGAATGATATTTTGCGTTGCTTGAATGTCATGGTGTATGTTTGATTGTTTGTAGTGTGTTAATCCGTATTACAATTTCTAGTCTCGATCGTACGTTCTTGGTGCTGTTGGCAACTGAGATATCACGGGAAGGGTTAGGGTTGGTTATTGGTTAACAGGTCATCGGGAAACAACCTTGCGTTATTTAATCCGAGTACTTTGTTCCCTTTTATCACTTCAATCACATATACACGAGTTATGTCTATGTAACTCTTTCTAGTGAAATTGCACACAACTGTTTAAAGAAACTGAAACCTAGGGTGATCATTGTTCTCTCCTTATTGTTTAAAACCAACTTTGATTTGATTTAGTTCTTAATTTAGTTTTCTAAAACAACAATCCACAATCTTGAATTTTAATTTGCTGCAATTTAGTTTAATTTTAGTTTAAATACAAAGCTATACAATCAACACATTTTCCACATACTCCCTGAGTTCGATACCCTACTACCGCTAACTACAGTTGTTTAGGGATTAAATTTGCGTGACCCACGACATCACGTCACTGGTCAGCAATCAAAACCAAATACAGTACAGCTCGACACTTCAAGCCTCTCTAAGGTCAGTGTAGAAGTAGCAAGGGAACACATGGAGCTGCTTAACACTGTAGTGAGCGCGTACTGTGGGTTAGTGGAAGGTCAGATTGGCAACATTAATCTGACACAAGAAGACTATCGGCAGATTGATAAGGAAGAGATGGACTTGATGGATATCAAGTGGGCCTTTGCTAGTGCTGTGAGAAGGGCAAAGGATTTCATGGAAAGTACTGGCAGAACCAGCTTGGAAAGCAAGAAAGACACCAAGTATGGGTTCGATAAACAGGCAGTAAAGTGCTTCAACTGTGGTGAACGGGGTCACTTTAAAAGGGAATGTACAAAGCCAGCACAGCACGGGAACCAGAACCCCTTCAGAAACCAAGGCAACCAGCAGAACCAGAACAGAAACAATGAGCGTATATTAGTGCCTGTCAACAACCAGAGCCAAGCTGGAACATCAAATGCCAACCGGGCACTTGTGGTTCAAGTGGATGAAGGTTGTGACTGGTCAATCCAGTTGAGTGGTGATGCTCCGGATGGAACAGCATGTTTTGCTGAAGTGGTTAAGGATCTAGTTCACACCAGTGGTGGAGAATCTTCCGCCAATGGTGGTGAATCTTCTGAGGATGAAGACTCTTCGGGTTATAGCAGGAGTTCAGATGAAGAATCCTCAAGTTCAGGCGATGATCATGTGGGTGAGACATCAAATGCGTCAGTCGATGCAGATATTGATGAGCTTTTGGAGGAAGCTGCAGCAAGAACTCAAAGAAGATCTATCTTGGTGGATCAAGCTGCTTATTCTTCGTCTTCTATCCATTCAGCCTTTATGGCTAATGTCGACAGTTCATCAAGTCAGGTATGTGTCGATGAACCCACTGCTATTAAATGTGATAATTGTGATAGTTTGCATGTTAAATATGCTGATTTAGAGGCAAACATGTCTGAGTTGCAAGGCAAACATGATGCTTTACAAGCTAGTTTGTTTGACTTGCAAGACAAACATGTTTCTTTGAATGATAAGTGGTGTGACTTGCAAAGCAAACACGAGGCTTTGCAAGAAAAGTATGATGTGACATTCATCCACAACCAGAAGTTGACTGTGGATCTTTCCAAATGCACTGAAGCCAACATGTTTTACGAAAACCATGAAAAGGAATTTAAGTTGGTAATTGAAAAGTTAAAGAAAGATAAAACCGAGTTAACTAAAATGGTTTCCAGAAAACAAACTGACATTAATTTGTATATATCTCGCCTTGAGACCATGCAAAAAGAGATAGCTTGTGTGAAAACCGAAAGTGAGGCGATTCAACTTAAGCTAGACAGTTATTTGAAATCTAGCTATGTGTTGGATCACATCATTGACGTTCAGAAAGAGAAACAGGATGTCACATGCATAGGTTATAAGAAATGTCCACCACCAGTGAGACACAATTATGATGCAATGCCTGACGAGGAGGATAGAGTGTTCTTTGAACCATCTGTTCCTCTAGATGTAAAGGAGTTTGCTACAGGGCTCGGATACAAGAAAGAAGTATCATCAGATTCAGATGTATTAGCAGATACATGTGTGTCTTCTACTGAACTGAATCAGGATTCTCCAGTCATTACTGAGGATGCTGATTCTTCTGATGATGAATCTGATGATGCTGTCCAAGCAAAGTCTGATGCGGTAGTCAAAAATGAGGACATACCTCTCAAGAATCACATTTTATGTGAGCCTTCTGCAAAACCCGCTAAGACTGTTGCAATCGAGTCCTCTTCTGAAAAAGAGTCGGAGAGTGTGAATTTGCTGTACACTCTTGTTGGTGATGATAAAATTTATTCAGATAAAGATTTTCCTATTAAGAATGTTAATCAATCCTTAATCAGTAAAGTCTTTGAAAATTCGACAAGTAAGTTTTTAGGAAAGACAGGACCACGTGTTACAGTTACACAGTGTCCTCCTATTCCAAAGGACGAAATTCGAAAACAATATGGCAACAAGAAATTACCAACAGTGCAGAAACAGCAAAATTACACCAAGCCAAAAGGAAAATCACCGGCTCAAGCACAAAAGAAGCCGAATCAAAAGAAGAACAAAAATGTAAACTTTGTGAAATCGACGGGAACGGACAAAATTGAAACGTTTGAAAACAAATCTAACTTAGATTTTGTTAAGAAAGCAAATGTACAGAAAAGAAATGAACCAAGTAGTTCAAAACCTAGTACCTCGGGATCACAAAGTTCATCATCATCGGCAAGACGATCACATGATACTTCGGGGTTTGTTAAACGAAGATCATGTTTTGAGTGTGGAACAATTGGACATATAATTCGAAATTGTCCATATCTTCATAAACAAAAAGGAAAAGTTGATGTTCCCTATGACGAAAATGACCGTAAGCGATCTGTTTCTGCAAAACAAGATCCCCGACTTGTAAAAGAAAGGGAAATGAAACAGAGACGCCAACAGGTCAAGAAAATTGAAAAGGCGATTAAAACCGATGTGGTTAACAAAACATCTGTTTCTGTCAAACCAGATAATCCAAAAACTTCAGACAACCATGAAGTTAAAATTTTAAAGAACAACACTGGTAAAACAAAACAGACCTGGAAACCAAAAACGGTTACTGAATCAGGGGGACCATCACAATTTACCAATCATCAAAGACAAGAAGTTATTGTTATTGATGAAAATGGAAGACCCAAGACCACAATGGCTTGGGTCCCCATCTCCAACTAATCAATTAAGTTCATGTGCAGGGTGTTCCAGGAGGAACTATCAGTAGTCATTGGATTGTTGATAGTGGGGCATCCAGGCACATGACAGGCGACATGAAGCTTCTCTACGACATCAAATCTATTAGAGGAGGTTATGTTGCTTTTGCTGGAGATAAGGGTGGATATATTACGGGTGAAGGAATGATATCCAACGGGATTGTCAGCTTTGACAAGATCGACTTTGTGCAACAACTTGATCACAATCTTCTTAGTGTTTCTCAAATTTGTGACCAGCAATTCTCAGTACACTTTGATGCTAATGGATGTTATGTGCTGAAACCCGGTTTCAAAATTCCAAAAGAGTGGATTCTCTTGTCAGCTCCAAGGATAAATGATTTGTACGTCCTTGATATGAGCCAAGCTATTACTACGTCCGCACAAGCAACTTGTTTCGTTTCCAAAGCCACAGAAAAAGACTCTATCTCTTGGCATAGACGAATGGGTCACATTCACTTACGCAAAATGAATCATTTGGTTTCAAATGAATTGGTGAATGGTGTTCCTCTTAAAAACTTCCATCTTCAAGACGTCTGTGTTTCATGCCAGAAAGGAAAACAAACGAAGAAACGACACCCTACAAAGAAGATCAACACGGTGGCAGTTCCTCTTGAACGTTTGCACATGGATTTGTTCGGTCCTGTCAAGCACAAGAGTATTCGAAATGATCAATACTGCCTCGTGATTACTGATGATTATTCAAGATTTTCTTGGGTGGCGTTCATGGCACACAAGAGTGAAACCTTTGGCATTATCAAAAACTTGATCATTCAGATTGAGAATTTGTATAAGTTGAAGGTTAGGCGGATACGTAGCGACAATGGTACTGAATTTAAAAATCATGCCATGGCGGAGTTTTGCGCTTCAAAGGGTATTCTTCATGAGTTTAGTGCAGCTTATACTCCTCAACAGAATGGCGTCGCTGAACGTAAGAACCGCACATTGATCGAGACTGCTAGGACAATGTTGGTAGAGTCGCAGTTGCCCATTCCATTCTGGACTGAAGCTGTGGCCTCTGCATGTTACACATTGAACCGAGTCCTTACAGTCAAAAGGCACAATAAGACCTGCTTTGAGCTTCTTCAAAAACGGAAACCAGATTTGTCTTATCTTGAACCGTTTGGAGCTCCATGTACAATCATCGATCCTAATGGAAAGTTTGGGGCAAAAGCAATAGACGGATACTTTCTTGGGTATGCCACCCCTAACTTACGAGTCTGGAATCTAGAGACTAAAAGGGTCGAGGAATGGTCTGAGGTCAGAGTACAAAGGCACACTCTGCCAGTCAAATGTCCTGGTCAGCCTTGGATGTTTGAGTACGATGACTTTTTCAATTCGATCAATGTTGAAGCCGTTGAAGAAAGTGCTGCGGCAAGGATGTTTTTCGAGAGTGACAATGCAACAGTTTCACCGGTGGTTCGTCCAATTCTTATCAATCAAGAACCATCTTCGGTGAACAATAATACTCTCGACAATGAGGATTTTCACGATGCAACCGAATTGAACGAATCTTCAGAGGATGATGAATTTCTAGATGCAGATCAAGAAGCTCCAACAACAGCAGTACATGGTACTTCAGAGGGTACTCCTCCAGTGGATACCCATAGAACAGCTGAAGCAACTGCATCATCCTCTTCGTCAATTCCGGGCATTGATTTAGTTGTTGATCTCAATCTCAACAACCTGGGTATAAATATTCCAGTTCCAGATAATCCAGAAACAAGGATTCATAATACCCATCCTCAACAAAACATCATTGGAAATGTGCAAAGTGGCATTCAAACAAGAAACATGTTGCGAAACAACAACAATGCAGGCATGTATGCAGCTATTCGAGAATCCGGGCAACAAAACGATTGGTCTTTCGCGTGTTATGTCTCACAGGAAGAGCCAAGAACTTGGAAAGAAGCCATGAAAGATAACTCTTGGGTTGAAGCAATGCAGGAAGAGCTGCAACAGTTCCAGAAGCTTGGTGTCTGGAAACTCGTAGAGAAACCTGCTGGTTACAAGAAGATTGGTACCCGTTGGGTTTTCAAATGCAAAAAGGATGACCGCGGAGTTGTTATCCGGAACAAAGCACGTTTAGTCGTTCAAGGTTTTCGTCAGATAGAAGGAATCGACTACAACGAAGTCTATGCACCTGTTGCACGTCTGGAAGCAATTCGGATCTTTCTGGCTTATGCCTCATTCAAAGGATTCAAGGTTTACCAGATGGACGTCAAAAGTTCATTCTTACATGGTGTGGTTGAAGAAGAGGTGTACGTCGAACAGCCCCCAGGTTTTGAAGATCCTATCCATCCCGATCGGGTTTGGTTGCTCAACAAAGCTCTCTATGGTCTTCATCAAGCACCGCGAGCTTGGTATGCAACCTTATCTAACTATCTGCTGGAGAACGGTTTTCGAAGAGGTCTTATCGACTGTACTCTTTTCATCAAAGAACAAGATGGAGATCTTCTTCTGGTACAGGTATATGTTGATGATATTATTTTTGGTTCTACTAATGATGTCTTGTGTAGGAATTTCGAGCGCATAATGCAGGATAAGTTCGAGATGAGTGCTATGGGGGAAATGACTTTCTTTTTGGGCCTACAAGTACAACAAACTGAGTCTGGGATATTCATCCATCAGACTAAATATGTTGGTGACATCTTGAGCCGGTTCCAGATGTCTGATGCAACGCCCATTGGTACCCCACTGCCACAAAATCACGGAATTACTCCAGACTTGAAGGGTGAAGCTGTTAGTCCCTCATACTACCGCGCAATGATCGGATCTCTTATGTACCTCACAGCATCAAGGCCAGACATAATGTATCCAACGTGCCTGCTTGCCAGATATCAAGTCAACCCGAAGGCCTCACATCTTGCAGCTGTCAAAAGGATTTTTCGTTATTTGAAGGGTTACCCTGACACCGGTCTATGGTACCCTAGGGATAATAACTTTGAATTGGTTGCTTTCAGTGATTCTGATTTTGGCGGATGCAAAATCGACGGCAAATCCACAACGGCTGGATGTCAGTTTTTAGGAAATCGCCTAGTCACATGGCAGTGCAAGAAGCAGACGTGCGTCGCTACATCAACATGCGAAGCTGAATACATTGCTGCCTCAAGTTGTTGCTCCCAAGTTCTTTGGATCCAACAACAATTACGCGACTACGGTTTTGAATTCCTAACTACTCCTATTTACGTTGATAATTCTGCTGCCTTACAGATCACTAGAAATCTTGTGCAGCACTCAAAGACCAAACACATCGAAATCAAATATCACTTCATACGTGATTGCTTTGAGAAAAGGCTAATCGATGTTGTTAAGGTCCACACCGATGACCAACGTGCCGACCTTTTTACCAAAGCATTTGACAAATCAAGATTTGACTTTTTATTATTGGTAAGCGGCATTAAGGTCAAGCAAGAGTAAACCAACATCGGAAAATCATTTTTGTAAATAACTCTGTGTTTTTAAATTTTATCTTAGTTTATTGATTTTAGGGGGAGTAAATCCAAAAATCTGAAAATCCAAAAACATCAAAAAATTTCTAAAACACAAAAACAATAGAAAAGCAAAAATGAGTTTCCTGGCGAGCAAAAGAGAAAATGATAGTACATCAGTGGTCTATCCAAACCTCTTTAAACCTTAAATGAAAAACGATAAGCAGCTCTATATAAGATGTATCGGTAGGCTCACAATCATTTTAAAGTGTGCAGGGTGATATAAATCTTAACCGACTGAAGACCAGGTGGGAACCATTCATTGGCATATGGTCTTAGTACCGAAATTTCGTTTGATAGATTGCCGAGGTTCTGAGATATCCGGTCTTTATGCTGCTTATCATCTGGGTATCATGGTTGTATCTTTTACCGAAAAATAACGGGGACGCAAGTCTAGATCTTCCATGATACTATACATACGTGTACATATTGCATACGACCTCAATAAGTGATAAACAATCACATGTCCAAACAAATAAGTGATAAAATATCACATTTATCCGGGAGTCAAGTTCGTCTCTCTGCTGTACGAAAGTACTGACCTGTTCACGGACTTGCTCCTGTGCCCTCATGCATCTGAAAATCAAGTTCCTCATCAATAAGTGATTATATCACATAGGGCTTGTTTTCAAATCAAAATAAGTGAGAATCTCACATCATATACGGTCAAACAGATGATAATCGGTATACTCACCGGTAAGATGAACCCTCGTGCATACCTTGATACGGGAATGTGTCGTGATGTGGATGAACACCGGTCGGTAAGTATAAATCATACCTTAACGTATCCCCTCGCCATGATTACATCTGATAAGTTGAGCTTAAGTGGACAACAATACCGAAAATTGTTATAGGATGCTTATCCTAATGTTAACTAACTGAACAACAAGAGTGCTTTGGCATGACCGTACACTGATATGATTCTCTTACCCTCGAAACTCGCAAAAAGAATGTCTGTATATATTTATTTATTTACTGCTTTCAGTCTTTACATTTCAAATATTAAAAATACCAAAAAGATTTTAGGTATGTTTTAATATAAACTTTCTAAAAGCCAAAAAGATTTTATTTCTACTTTATTTTCGATCGTACGATGTTGGAGCTCGAGTCTTCGTTACCTGAAACCTGAACGAAAACCGAATTGACTAAATCTTCATAAACGGTCGAAATTTGCAAGTTTTTGAAAGTTAAATCTAAAACTGACAAATTTTATTAAACTTTCAAACTGTCGGACGGTGTTTGATTGAAACAATGGTCATACGTGTGTCATTTGTTTATGCTAACGATATTCCAAGCAGTTGTTCTCATTACGCGTTTAGATTTCTTGCATGTGCAGATCTAAAGGCAAGGAGAACATGGTCAATGACAAGCCTTGGAATGAAGACACGACGTGAAGGCACTCAAAAGATGAAGATGATCGAGTTGCCGCTGACCAACATCAACACCACAAGGATCTTAAGCATTGAAGATCAAGTCATTCACGAGCATAACTCAAGGGGGAGCTTATGTTAAGGGGGAGTTTGTCAACACACTTCCTACATGATACGGGTAGTTTGTTGATACACTTTCTGCTTTCAAGACGTGAAGACTTTGAAGATCCTCCGACATTGAAGAAAGGACGTCAAAGACTTGAAGACACGAAGATCGAGACAAAGCTACAGCCAAGGGGGAGTTTGTTGGTGCACTTGTGTCTGTACTTTGTCTGTATCTTGTCGATATAAAACGATGTCCTTTGTTAGTCTTGTAAGTTTGACCAAGTCAACCATCCTCCTGGTTTGACTTGGCCAAACAGTTAGTACATGAATGTAACATGTCTGTGTCGAAGGATGCCTCATCGAAGGATAGCTTAGATCCTTCGATGAGCTCGAAAGATGAGCCTTCGATGGATGATGATGGACCTCGATAGATCATCCTTCGAGATATATTTAGATCCTTCGACAGGTTTAAGATCGATAGATGATCCTTCGATCAATCTATCTGATCCTTCGACCAGACAATCTGTGACGGGTATATATACCCATGTAGTGTGTTCATTTAAAAGAAGACACTCAGACACTAAGGCAGACACGAGAGATAGAGAGAGTATTCTGTCAAGAACACACACACACTGTTGGAGAGTTTACAAAACAGATTTGTAAACATTGAGCTTGTAACCGAACCTTTCATACGTATTAATACAAGTGGTGTTAATCGGTGAATATTGTGTGTCTTGTGTTTGTGCGTGTTTCATCTCGGTTTGCACTCTAGCTTGGATTCCGCACTTGCTAGTGTGTTTCACATAACAAGGTTAAGGTTTGACCTCATCCTCCGAGGGACCTACACTAGTTGATGATCTCTTAAAATTGGGTAGTCAACTATACGGTAAAATTGTTTTTTAGGCCCATGTATTATCGAATAAAGTAAATTTTAGGCATCATAATAAGAAAATTAGTAATCGGTAATGAGTAGTGTATTTTGTTCAGCTTTAGTGATCGAAGTGAATTTCGGAGGCAGAACTTAGTGGGTCTCCATGTGGTCATCTTCTTCAACAGGGTTTCCTCACAGGATTAGCTTTGCAAGTATTACTAATGTATCGTTAATTTCTGCCAAAAGATGGTAACTTTGTTCAACGGTAATTTTTTACAACAAAATGGTCATGACCATGGTACTAATGCTAATTAATACATTGCGTATGCTTGCTTTATCAAACGATCACATTCATGCAAAATACCCTTCACAGATGATGATGTAGGTATGTTCCATATGCGATTTGGAACAGATTCAAACTGAAAACCATACCTAACCAAATACATTTTCAGTGTTGGCGATAAGACTCAACTGGTTAAATGAACAAACCATAGGACAAAAAGAACTTAGTTTTATGACAAAACATGGGGCATGTATCCACATCCAAATGATATGAAACTACGATTGGAATCACTACTAGAAAAGTGAACAATTTACTACAAAATTTTCCTACACAAGTTCTTTTTTTCACAAACTCTAGCACATTTGCGACGCATTTCCTACCAAAAACCTAAACTTTGTGACAACTTGTCGATGCTAAAGTGACTGAAAGTAAAAAAAAACACTGACTAATTCATGTTTGCGTCACAAATTTGCCGGAAAAATCCAAAAAATATAATTATTGTTGTTGTTAACTTAATAAAATTTATGTTTATGAAATAGTTTACAAGTTTGGTGACAAATTTGTTGACAAATTCGTGATACATGAAATAAAAATAAATAATATTAAACATAAATATTAGTAAAAGAATAAATATGTTTCTACACATTTGTGACACATTATTTATTTTATAATAGAAAATACGGATTCTATTGGAATGAGGATCCCACACAGTCACTAATCATTTTTTTTATTTATTTATTTTTTTCGTATGGCATGAGCTTGTCCAGGGAATAATCATTTTTTTATCTATTTTTTCCCGTATGGCATGAGCTTGTCTTCGGAATATCACTAATGGTATGGGACCTCTCTAGATTTCACAAGATCTAGTTCAAAAGAACACCTTATCTTTTCTTTATCCTTGAGATCGAGTCACCAATATCCACATCTTCTGTACATCCATTGTATGCATGAGGCTAAAGGGTGTAGGGGTCATGGTTGGGACATGATTCGTCACGTAGGAACATGAATGGAAGGCTATACCACCCATTTCCCTAATCCACCATAGTTTGCATGGATTAAACTATGACAACCATGGTCCTCGATCCATTTTTCAAATAATCATTTCCTTTCTCTTAAGACAAAGATAAATTAAAATAAATAAGGGGATAGTGGTTTGGGTCATGACCACACCCTTAGGGTAGTGGTTTTGGATTGTGAATTAGAGGTTGGTGATATGGCACTGACATGAAGGGTCATGGTGGTCATGAGGATCATGATCATACCCTATAGCCTGATAAACACATTTCGTACAATTTTGTACAGTCTTTAGGTAAAAACAGATAGAATATATGTAGTAAAATTGGATATGTTTTTGTTATATAATATATAGTAGAATAAATATGAATACATATTAAATAAGTGTAAATTACTTAAAACTATTATATTCGACAATATCAAAGTTAAGAGTTGGTTAAGACCTCGTGTTGGACACGTACATTTCCTTTAAACAACTTTTACGCACTCATAAAACCATTCTACAACTAGTATAATTGGAGATCTACTTGTGAGTATGACAAACACTACAATTTCTTGTTTTTTCTAGACCTTTTATATCCCATCCATCATTTTTATCTTTATCTCATTTACAAATATCATCCTTTTTATAATTTAGAGTTGGGGTAGAGAAATAGTAGACAAAATAGAGTAACTTTTTAGTAGATGTTTTTTAACTTTAAAGATGAGGGAGGGGATGATGAATGTGATGAGAATGCTTATATGTCAGAATATTTAATCATCATCGAAGACACATTGGGTTTTTGAACCATTGTTAACTTTAAATATGCAATGTTAATAGAAGCTAATTAATATGTGAAACGATAAAAATATTTGATTTTTTATATATGTCAAGAACTTGTCCGGGGAAAATCAGTCAATGGTGAGTTAGACTTCTCTATGTTTAAACAAAAATTAGCGTATTTTTTTTTAAATTGTGCCAATTTGTCTTAACATTATTACAAGGGTGTTTGTGTCGAAAAATCTTACGTGTAACTCTGACTTGATATAACTATATATATTCTACATAAAAAAAAATCATGGGTGTCATGTTAAGACAATCTTGGTGTCACTTGACAAATTATTGTGGTCATGAGGTATCCACCGACGGGCTTTGTGGTCATGCGGTATCCACCGACGGACGGAAAGCCTGTCAGAACCTAGGATACCATGACACCAAATTTCAAGAGGGCCCGCACCAGAGTGGACAGTCGTTAATGTATTCAGTTCCGGCACCCACTGCTCCAACTGACGTCAGTCGGTGTCCTCTTGATGTGGTAGTTGGTGGACGGAAAGGCCGTTGGAACCTCCAATTTCAAGACAGTCGTGTATAGGTCCCTTTTGTTGTTTCGACTAGTGGGCGTTAGATCCATCGGTTTCGTGTACAAGAATTTAAGAATATGTAACAATTAGCGATTTAGTGTTTAGTCATTGCATTTTGTATGAAAGTGCCATGTTTTGTGTTATAAAAAATCGATTTTCTGTTACATTTTGAATTACGTTTCGTGTTGCGTTATAGTTAATAAATGAAAAGTGAAACACAATTATAGACATAATATAATAATACTTAAAAGTTAAGAAATTTGACATTTTATAATATATAACAAATTTTTATAACAACATTTTATAAAAAATATGAAGTTTTTTATAATAATACTTAATAAATAAAAATCATATACACATTTTTTATTAAAAATGATGGTATTTTATAATAATGCTTAATAAATAAAAACTTGACATTTTAAAATATATACACATTTTTATAACAACATTTTATTAAAAGATCTATGAAGTTTTTTTTTATAATAGTACTTAATAAATAAAAAATATATACACATTTTTTATTAAAAACGATGATATTTTATAATGATAATAAATAAAAAACTTGATACATACACATTTTTATAACCTTATTTTTATAAAAAAAAAAAAATCTAAGCAGTTTTTTATAATAATATTTATTCAATAAAAACTTGATATATACACATTTTTGTAACAACATTTTATAAAAGTTTTTTTTATAATAATATTTCACAACTTTCCTCATTTTCAAGTATTAAACCCACCAAACTTGTTCCATCTAAAACAGCACAATCATTGGGAAATCATTGAGTATTTATTAGCTCTGACAGCCAAATTGGCATTAAGTAGGTGAGTCTGAGTGAGCTCAGGTGCATAGCCCTATAAGCCATGTATGGGTGGGCTCAATTTCAGGCGTATAGCCTTATGAGGAGAGTATAGGTCAGGTGATGTGTAGATAAATTGGAGGGAATGTGTAGATAACCATTCCCTTAATTTTATTGTCTCAATATGATTAATTTTATCGGAAGTTAAACCCATATGCATTCACACATATTCTTTATTTTACACTCCTGATCATGAATCTCCATAAGAACAAGAGTTACTTAGCCTTTTGAAACACAAACTCAAAAGGAGTACCACTGGAAGCAAGATACCTAACACCTTTATCTTCGTAACTGCTTATGTTAAAGCAACTGCGAGGACCTGCACCGCACATCCATGGACAATATTGAAGCATGTAGCTATGCATTTTCGGACTTGTTGGCTTAGGATAATCCACAACCTGAAAACATGTAGCGGCTGTGTCAAAGTATCCGCCAGTCGTAACCAAATTAGAAGGTGCCTTTGCTTCAGGATCGTTGATTTGCCAATATGTTGACATGTTACACGAGCCAATACTAAGAATGCGTGACGTTAGGAGATACTTTTGTTTGCCGATGAGGGTAAATGTAAACTGGTCACCTTTGTTAACCTCGGCGGGGTCCTGCACCACATATAATGGGCACATTTTCTTAGTGTTCTTTGTGTCGGTTAACTTGATTCCGCCACCCTTAGCCCAGATCACTGGACCAATGGAGTAGGGAGCATCATTCGACACCTTATTCCCTTTAACATCATATACGAAATTGTCAGCGCCAGTGGTAGGGGGGATTGATTGTGTAGCGAAGATGAGGACGAGAAGGAAGGCAACATAAGAGAGGATTGTTGGCTTCATGATATGATATGTTTTGATTGATATGGTGTGAAATAAAATAAGTGAGAGCTTGGTATTTGTAGACGTTGGTAAATCAGAATTCCATTGATAATGCAATTTAAAAAAATATATTATTATATAATGCTTTGTTACACGTTTATTCTGCTTGCATTATTCGTAATCAACAGCAGGGGCGTTCTCTTTGATTTAGCTTTATATATATGAAATGAAAGAAAAGTAGACCACTCAATTATGTTGACATGTGGGGGTGGACCGTGAACCTAGAAACTTCTTTTTGTGTCAAAACTAGTTTTTGCCCCGCCCTCGTTGCGGGGCAATAAGCCAAATATTTCTTTCTCATAATATGTATGTTTGTGTTTCGATTACTTGTAAATACTACTCATAACATGATCTCAAAAAAAATACATCGAGTCAACCAATTAAAACAAAAACACTACCATACTTTTACTAAAAATACTAGGCATGTTTAGACGAATAAAAATTACACCTATGCTTGGACGAATGAGCATTTACCAGGCATGCTTGGACGAATGAGCATTTACCAGGCATGCTTGGACGAATAAAAATTACACCTATGCCCGCCCGCATTGCAGGGCGTTAAATCAAATATTTCTTAGTTTCATAACATGTATGCATGTATTTAGGTTACTTGTACATACTACTTATAAAACAATCTAAAAAAATAAATCGAGATAACCAATTAAACGAAAACACTACCATAATTTTGCTAAAAAAATTAAAACAATAACATGTCTGTAATTTTGAGCTGAGGGTAAAATACTAATTTGCCAGGACTAATGAGCGAGTGTTAGACAACTGCTTGACACAATAAAAGTTACATTTAGTCAACCAAGCAAAATAAAATAGTACTATAGTTTTGCAAAGAAAAAAAAAAGTAAAACGATGGCAAGATCATAATTTTTAACTAGGGGAGAAATCATAATTTTTGAAATGGGAGCAAAATCATAATTTTGAACAGAGGGCAGAATCGTAAAAATATTTTGAACTTGGGGCGAAATCATTATTTTAAACTGAGGGCAAAATCATAATTTTGACCTATGAGAAAAAACATAATTTTATTTTGAACTGTGGGCGAAAACGTAATTTTGAGCCGGGGGCAAAATCGTAATTTTGTGCTAGTGGCAAAAACATATTTTTATTTTGAACGGGGCCAAAAGCATAATTTTAGATGGAGGGCGAAACCGTAAATTTAAATTGGGAGTAGAATTAGAAATGGGTTTTTGAACTGAGGGCAAAAGCGTAAATTTTGAGCTAGGGTGAAATCATAATTTTAAACTGAGGGCAAAATCATAATTTTGACCTATGAGGAAAAACATAATTTTATTTTGAACTGTGGGCAAAAAAGTAATTTTGAGCTGTGGGCAAAATCGTAATTTTGAGTTAGGGGCAAAAACATATTTTTATTTTGAACGGGGGGCAAAAGCATAATTTTAGATGGAGGGCGAAACCGTAAATTTAAACTGGGAGCAGAATTAGAAATGGTTTTTTGAACTGAGGGCAAAAGCATAATTTTTGAGCCAGGGTGAAAATATATTTTTATTTTGAATTAGGGGAAAAAACGTAATTTTAAACAAAGGACGGAACCGTAATTTTAAGCTGGGAGTAAAATTAAATTAAAATGGGTTGGTCCAATAGGGAAGTGCCAGGCAAGCTGCCTGACATTATTCCCTCAACTTGAAAATGTATATGTAGGTAATGTATATATGAAAGAAAAGTAAATGACGGGTTCGGCTAGTCAACAGACACCACCGAAATCACTTTTAATTAAAACTATAAATTGACTCGCGATCGTAGCACCGCGGTCAACGAGATTGACATGCTGTTGATCAGATTTACATTTACAATGTGTTTAAGATGTTTTTGTCGGTTAAGTCTCTATAACTATCTTATACAAATAAGTAATTCACCAAATAAGCCCAATACAATTAATGGTATCATAAATACTACGTTACATGACTTGTATCCATACAAATAACCTATCGTATTAAGCCCCTGCGTTGCGGCGGGAGCGTAAAACGATGACACATAGCACCAATGCCACACTATAGCCAACGACCACCAACATTGAAGTTGTGGCGTCTTAACGTGGAGAAATTAGACCGACATATAAAACGTAGAAAATAATAACTAAGTCGATTTAGGACTCGCGCGTTGTGACGAACTTATTAAACGGGAAAAAAATAGACGATATAAATACACTGAACAACACACGTACGTTGCGCCATGTTAACTCGCAAAATTTAGAACAAAGCGTATAACAAAACGTAAAATCGTTGAACCACACACACATTCATATGCAACTTTTAGTTTTCTATATTGAATTCTTTATAAGTAGGTTATTACTTAAAAAGGTATGCAAATGGCTTCATTGAGAACAGTACATTTGTAAATAACATTGCTAGTGAGCATTTTATGGTTGATCAATTGCTAGTTGATGGTCTCTTAAATTGGGTAGCAAGTTTTAATGTAAAATTACCAAGATAACCCCTTTTGCACCGCAAAGTTATATTTTTGGCCCTTGTATTATGGAATAAAATAAGTTTCGCCATCATACTAAGAAAACTAGTAATCTGGTATTCATATATTGTTTTTTTCAAGGTTCTAATTACCAACTACATGGTTGTCTTACAAATTGATGGTTTCCAGTTTGATCTTATGGGTCATGCGATGAAAAGTACCATGTGTCCTGAACAACATTACCCGAGTGTTTCGTAAAAATAATAACTGTGGAATGGGAAGTAAAACCAAAAGGAAATGTTCAAATGATATGCAACTTCCTTTTTTATCACAAATGAAGGGTAAGACTCTAAGAGCGTGCTTAAGAACTTATCAAGGGTCGACAGACAAAATTGAAGGCCGAGAAACTTCTTGTAAGAATGAAGGGGCCCTTTAATTGATATTTTTATGCTCTAGTCTTTTCGTTATATGAATTTTGACTTTAATGTTTTCTTTTAATTTGATAAATTATTCTGATACTGTGAAGGCTGGGAGTTTGGTGAGTTACATGGGATAAACGCATCACAGCCGAATCTAAGAGGAAGTGGAAGTGGGAGGTACGCCTTCAATTCTAATGTTATATCCATTTCCTTTGTAAAAAAACCAAGTGTATCTGTATATCGTAATGATTCAGATCTAATGATCGAATTCGGGAGGCGTTACTTGGTTGGTCTCCATTTGGTCGGGTTTCCTCACAAGATTACCGTCGACGGCCAACAACTAATAGTTGATATTATTAAAATCCATTATTCCTAATTTTATTACAACCAAATGGTGATGACCAATTGACGATGGAACTGAAGGGCGTATGCTTGCTTTATCAAAGGATCACGCAGAGGTAACATACCCTTCACAAATAATTGATGATGTAGGTGTGTTCGATATGTGGTATGAAACCGATTCAACCTGAAAACCATACCGAACCAAATCACATGTTCAGTTTTGCCTTTGGACCTCAACCGGTTAAAATGAAGAAACCATAGAGACAAAAAAAGAACTTATTTAAAGGGGCAAACTATCTGCACACCTTGGTTGGCTATCTACACACTTAGGGTTTACCTACGCTGCGTATAGGTCTATACGCAGCGTATAGGGTTACCTCTATACGCTGCGTATAGAGCTATACTCAGCGTATATAAACCATGGTTTTCAGAGCTTTATCAGCAATCATTGCATATAAAACAAGGGTTTATATACGCTGCGTATAGAGCTATACTCAGCGTATATAACCCATCAGATTTTTTTTTTTTTGCTATTTTGATGTATTTGTGGTATGAATTCTCACCCGGTTCCAACGTTAAATCGCTTAAAATATATAACCGTCAATGTTATACCAATGATATTATATACCGTTAAATTGTTTTGGAAAACGTATAAACGATTCGAATATATTATATTGTATCGTTTAAATTAAATTATTATACCATGTTTAGTGCGGTTCGAAATGCTATAAACGTTTAAATATCATAAGGTTAATTATTATTAAATACAACATCTATAGGGTTATACGGGTGTTGTATGGTATAAGTCTTGTATAGGTTCCCTGTAGGTCTTGTATATCCCTATAGGCCTATACGAGACCTAAACCACACCTATAGGCCTATACGGTTGTTATACACTATACCATATAATGCAACACGCTACGATACGATACTATAGGAGACCATACAACACTCGTATAAGCCTATAGATGTAGTATAGGTCCCTTATAGGCCTATAGGCGTGGTTTAGGTCCCGTATAGGCCTATAGGCATATACAACGCCTACATGGAACCTATACGAGACTTATACTATACAGTATATGACACATATTGACATCGTATAAGCCTATAAGTGTGATATCGTATCGTATAGCGTAGTATATGTCACGTATTGACCTCGTATAAGCCTATAAGTGTGATATCGTATCGTATCGTATAGCGTAGCATATGTCCCGTACAGGCCTATAGGTGTAGTATAGGTCCTGTATAGGCCTCGTATATGTCCTCGTATATTGACCTCTTATATACAAGACCTATAGGAGACCTATACCATACAACACTCGTATAAGCCTATAGATGTAGTATAGGTCCCTTATAGGCCTATAGGTGTGGTTTAGGTCCCGTATAGTGTCACACCCCTAATTTCCACGTGTCACCGGTGGGCCCGGTGGGGGAGTATTGTGACGTAGTTGATATCATCATTTGTCAAACAACACAAATTATAATGCACAGCGGAAGCAAATGAAAATAGATTTATTTCAACCATTAAGTGTAATATCAAGTATCACAATTTAGTCGAAATAGATCCACAGGCGGATCGAAAATAAAAGAAGGAAATTGTTCAACAGATAAATGCATCCCAAAGCTTGCGAGACTCTATGATGCTAAGGAGAAACCAGCCTATTGCGTATAGCACCTGCACTTAATCTTTTTGGGGAAAATACGTCAGTTTGCACTGGTAAATACAATTTAACTGACTCATTTTGAAAACATTTGAAAAATTTGGTTTTAAATGCACTAGGCACAAAACATTTTATAACTTGGGAATAATTAATCAAAGTTAAACTTGTAAAAGATTTACATGTTTGTTGTGCGTTCAGTCGCCCGAGTCGTGTCGGGTTTAAGGTTAAATGACACACCACTTAGTATAAGTCCGCGGCGGGAAGCCAACGTTTATACCTTAATAATATGGACATAATACCGGGTGTACGCCTACACCCGGATGTCAAGGTCGTGGCCAAAAATGATGCCAAGGATATCCGGGACATGGTCATTAAGCTCCCAAAGGCGTAAAAACAAACAACACCAAGTTTTCAAACGGGTCACATTGATAATACCCGACTACTAATGAGTTGGGGTCAATTGCCCGACCAAGCGGTATTTTATATACCGTACCCCCAAGCCCGTATAGGGAAAATAAGTTAAAAGTATTTACCTGAGCAAGTATAACCACAATTTCAAAAATGCACGTGTCTTTTACTGGGCTCCTATTCTGGAACGAAGGTTATAATAACCTATTAGAATCCTAACGGGTCTTTTAACATAGCCTAAGCTTAGACCGGTTAGTTTCGAAGAATAAATATGGTTCAATCGCGAGGAATGTGAAAACCGGGGAGGAATGTGATTTAGACCCTACAAGCTTGGATACTTGTATAATATGGGTAATACTAAACACATTCTGAATTTAGAGACTAAGATGATACGGTTTGACCCGTTTCGGCTAATATGCGTGAACTAGTCACATAAGCCGATCCGAACGTGAAAGTGCGTAACAAGTAACCATATAAATCATATGCAAGTTTCCTGAGATTATATGCACCAAATATGTTGCAATATCAGTAAGGTATGTCCAATTATGCCCCAAACATTTTTAAACGCCAATTACGCCTCGTAAGGGCATTTTGGTAATTTTACATAGGCTAAAAGGGTAAATGTCACACCTCGATTTCCACGTGTCTCACCGGTGGGCCCGGTGGGGGATTACCGTGACGATGTTGGCAACAATATAGTCAAACCACACAATTATATAATGCACAGCGGAAGCATAAGATAAATATATAAATTTCAACCTCTGACCATAATATCAATGTATTACAGAAGTTGAATATCCACAGTGGATCGAAAATAAAAGTAAGGTATTGTTCCATTAGATACTGCAATCAAGCTTGCGAGGCTTATCCCGACGCTAGGGAGCTAATACCAGCCAATTTCGTTTAGGTACCTGCACTTAATCTTTTTGGGAAAATACGTCAGTTTACACTGGTAAATACATTCAACTGACACATTTGAAAATGTTTATTAAAATTGATTTGAATGCACAAGGCACAAACTCTTTTATAACTTGGGAAAATTCATAATGATCTTGTGAACGTTTTACATGTTCTTTTATGCGTTCAGTAGCCCGGGTCGTGCCGGGTTAAAGATTTATAGACACACCATGTTTGCGTAAAACCGTAGTACAAAAACCAACGGCTACGTCTTTTAGTTTTAATGTCGACACTTTATACCGGGTGTACGCCTACACCGGGATGTCGATGGTCGTGGCCATTTCGTAAAATGATGCCAAGGATATCCGGGACAACGGTCATTAAACCCCCCAAAGGCATATAAGCAACAAAACTGTTTAAATGAGCCGATCATATTTAATCAATTAACCACCTAAGCGATGGAAGTATATAATGCTCAATCAAGCGGTATTAATATACCGTAACCCAAGCCCATATAGGGGAAATAAGTTAAAGTATTTACCTTTGCAAGTATTAATCCTTAATTTAGATCAAGTCACCGATAGCTTTTACTGGGGCTCCTAATCTGGAACGAAGGTTTTAATTAACCTCTTAGAATCCTAACGGTCCTTACATTAGCCGTAGCTTAAACCGGTTGATTCCGATATATAGATATGGTTAATTCGCACGAAAAGGCGAAAACCGAGAGTGGAGTATGATTTGGACCCAACAAGTTCAGAGACTCGTTTTATACGGGTTTATAGTTCATACTCTGGATTTTTGGGGTTCAAATAATATAATTTGGCCCATATCGGCTATTGCACGAAAATTAGTTCCATGAGCCGTACCGTGTGCGCAAATAGGCGAAACGGTTAACCATAAGTGTCCTACGCTTATTTCCTAAGTCAATATGCCTTAAAAGTATTTTGGTATCAGTAGGATACCTTCCGTAATGCCCGTAACGAGTTTAAGTTAATATTATGCCCCGTAGGGGTTTTTCGGTCATTTTAAAGACTTTAAAAGGGATTTTCGAGTTCTACAGGAAATCTGAGTTTCCCGAACAGCTTATAAAGCTTAAAATACTTTATTTATTATTTAAAACCAGTAGCAACTGGAATCGGGTCAAAAGACCTTGTAGAACTCCCGTTTTGGCCAAAAAGGGCATATTCGGTATTTACCGAACCGTAGCCATAACCGTAGGTTATGAGCAAGGTAAAAATTATTAAAAATCTTTAAAATTCCCAAAATATTATTTTACCACAGTGGGTAAAAGTTTTGGTGACGAAAGCTTGGGTTAGATGGGCGTTATGCTAATTGCGCCGTTAATTATAAAACTTTCTTAAAAGTGCGCCTTTTAGCATAACTCTCATTCTAGACCTCGGATTGACGTGAAACTTCAGGGACATGCTTATAATTTAATAAGCAAGGTTTTGGTCCGTTCACGTGTTCGAAATACTCGTTTTAATTTTAAAAGGCCGTTACGGTCAACTTTTAGGCGAATGACGGAAATACGTAAAAGACTCGGATAACTCATGAACCGACCACAGAGGCGTATACCAACATGTGACCTGGTCCTAAGAGAGTCCTAAGGTATATTCATACCTCACTAAAACGGGTCAGAACTGAAGTCAAAGCAAAAGTCAAACTTTTGCGACATTCGGCTCCGAACCGGTTCTATATAGTAAATGATCGATTCAAACGAGCGCAAACATGTTTATATACTTATTATCATATTTTATGATTGTCAAAACAGGTTCCATAACATATATATTACAGATTATGCATAAATCGCCAAAATAGCTTTCTGTTGACTTTTTAACCGCACGTTTGACTCGACATTTGACATAGTCAGAGTGGTGATCAGGGGGAACCATCTTAGAGGTTTAATACCCACATAAATACCAACTCATAACCACTTTTGATTCGTCATAAGACTGAACCATTACTGATTTATCGTAAAGTCAAACCGTAGTTACGACGGTTTGGTTTTTAGCTAAAAACTAAGCAAATGTGGAACCACAAAGGTTGAATTACTTACAGCAGCTTAAGAGAAGACTTAAGAACACAGGGGAAAGCTTTAGAGCTCTTGGAATGATCAGATGAGTGAGTTTTGATGTTGTGAATGTTATGAGCACAATGGTGCTATTTATAGCCAAGAACAAGGCCTAAAATCATTACACAACATGCTACTACTGATCATGATGATGGGTAGATGTCCCCTGAGTGATATGGGTCAATTGTAGGGTGCCCATGCCTCTTTGATTAAGGTTTGATCGTTCAAATGGTCCAAAAGCCAAGTAGTTACTACAATACTGCATCTGGGCACTTTACGCGGCCCGCATGGGAGTTTCCATGCTTTTTAACGCGGGTCGCCTAAAGGTGAAGAAATCAGGCGAATTAGTGAGGAGGCTCGCGGCCCGCCTCAACTAATCCTTAACCTTCACGCGGGTCGCCTAAGGTTAAGAAATCAGGATTTTTAAATCTTTTTGTAATTATTACAGAATCTGGCCATTAATAACGAAATCTTTCGTAATGATTCGCCTGACCTTTCGGTTTTGAAGGGGTAACTTTGCGGTTTGGCCCTCGGTTATTTACCGATAGGGGCCTCGTGTTAATTACCCGCATTATTAAGTCCCCGGTTTATTTATTAATTATATTGGAAAGCCTTAACTTTCACTGTTGACGCTTTTAACCCTTCTTCTACGAATTTGATCGTAACTTTCTCGTTTCATATCGAAACTTCGCGAAATTCATATATATTATTTTAGTGAGGGTATAATACCGTTACAAAGTCTTTGGAACGTTAAAGGGTCACTCAGAGGTATTATTAAACATGTTGACACAGTTAACCCCTGTAGTTTGTAATCTCTCACTTTCTTCCGCGTTTTATTTTTGTACGATCTATAATTTATTCGTTTGAAGGTTTAAGCATTATTTAGGGATACTATACAGTATATTTACCCTTGTTGACATTTATAACCCTCGAATTTATATACTTTCAAGGTTTGTCAATATTAGTCCTTTATTTATTATAGATGCCACGTGTAAACAAATGACACGTGTTAACACATCTTTGGACACAAAATTTCGAGGTGTTACATCCTCACCCCCTTAAAATAAATCTCGACCCGAGATTTACTCAAATAAATAGGGGTATTTTTCTTTCATTGTAGCTTCGACTTCCCACGTATATTCAGGACCTCTACGAGCATCCCATTTGACTTTTACAATCGGTACGTGCTTTCTGCGAAGCTTCTTTACCTGTCGATCTTCAATCGACAAGGGTTTTTCTATAAACTTTAAGCTCTCATCTATATGCACATCTGTGTGTGGAATCACCAACGACTCGTCGGCGAAGCACTTTTTGAGATTGCAGATGTGGAACACATTGTGAATTCCATTGAGCTCTTCAGGCAAGTTTAGTTTATAGGCAACTGATCCGACTCGTTCAATGACCTCAAAAGGTCCTATGTATCTCGGACTCAGCTTGCCCTTCTTGCCGAAACGCATCACCCCTTTCCAAGGTGATACTTTCAACAATACTTTTTCACCCACTTCGAAGTGAAAATCCTTACGCTTTGGATCAGCGTAGCTCTTCTGCCTATCGCGGGCAGCCTTGAGACGTTCCCGGATCTGGACAATCTTGTCCGTCGTCTGGAAAACAATCTCTGGTCCCGATAATTGGACCTCTCCTACTTCCGCCCAACAAACAGGCGATCTGCATTTCCTACCATATAATGCCTCAAAAGGCGCAGCCTTTATGCTGGTGT
Source organism: Helianthus annuus (assembly GCF_002127325.2). Lineage (NCBI taxonomy): Eukaryota > Viridiplantae > Streptophyta > Magnoliopsida > Asterales > Asteraceae > Helianthus > Helianthus annuus. The sequence goes on along the minus strand of NC_035446.2, from coordinate 159,282,559 downwards.
GGTAGCTATTATTGTAGGAGAATTCGATTAGGGGTAGGTTTTTATCCCAGTTACCACCTAAATCGATCGCACATGCACGAAGCATGTCTTCTAGCGTTTGTATAGTACGCTCACTTTGACCGTCCGTCTGTGGATGGTAAGCCGTACTAAAGTTTAAACGCGTGCCCAAAGATTGCTGGAAACTCTTCCAGAAGTGTGATGTGTATCTAGTATCCCTGTTGGAGATAATAGACACAGGTATGCCGTGTAAGGCTACAATCTTATCAACATAAAGTTGGGCTAACATATCGGAGCTATACGTCTCCTTGATGGGTAGAAAATGAGCTGATTTAGTCAGCCTATCGACTATGACCCATATTGTATCGTTTCCTTTCCTGGTTTTGGGTAACTTGGTTATGAAGTCCATAGTTACGCATTCCCACTTCCACTCGGGAAGTTCAGGCTGTTGTAGCAAGCCAGACGGCTTTTGGTGCTCGGCTTTAACTTGAGCACAAGTTAAGCACTTTGCTACATGGGCGGCTACAGACTTTTTCAAGCCTATCCACCAATAATTTGCCTTTAAGTCTTGGTACATCTTATCAGCACCAGGATGGACTGAGTATTTGGAACTATGGGCTTCCCGGAGAAAAACATCTCGTAATCCTCCATAAATCGGAACCCATATACGTCCATTCAGCCTAAGAATCCCATCCTTGCTAAGAGTCAACTGCTCCTCAGTTACTCCCAGCTTTTCATTAGGATAATTAGCTTCCAACACAGCCTCACGCTGCGCTGCTAATATCCTTTCTATCAAATTATTCTTAACCTCAATGCTCTTGGCATTGATTCGAATGGGCTTTACCCTTTCTTTCCTGCTTAAGGCATCGGCGACTACATTCGCCTTGCCGGGATGGTACCTGATTTCGCAGTCATAATCATTCAGGGTTTCCATCCAACGGCGCTGTCTCATGTTCAACTCCTTCTGGTTGAATAGGTGCTGGAGGCTTTTGTGATCTGAATAAATCACAAATTTAATACCATAAAGGTAGTGCCTCCACAACTTAAGTGCAAATACAACGGCACCCAACTCCAAATCATGGGTGGTGTAATTCTTTTCATGCACCTTTAATTGCCTTGAAGCATAGGCAATCACCTTGCCCTTCTGCATAAGCACACACCCCATGCCTGTGTGTGATGCATCGCAGTAGACTACGAATTTATCTGTACCCTCAGGTAAGGTCAACACAGGTGCGTTGCTTAGCTTCTGCTTCAGTATTTCGAAGGACTCTTGCTGCTTCGGGCCCCAAATGTACTTTTCTTTCTTCTTGGTCAAGGAAGTCAAGGGCGCAGCAATCCTCGAAAAATTTTCAATAAATCTTCGGTAGTATCCCGCTAACCCTAGGAAACTACGGATTTCGGTAGGCGTCTTCGGCTCTTGCCAGTTCATGACTGCCTCTACCTTAGCGGGATCCACTTGGATACCACGCTCACTCACAACGTGCCCTAAAAACTGGACTTCTCGTAACCAGAATTCACATTTCGAGAATTTGGCGTAGAGTTTCTCACGCTGTAGTAATTCCAGAATGCAACGGAGGTGCTTCTCGTGGTCAGCTTGATTCTTGGAATAGATAAGGATATCGTCGATGAAGACTATGACGAATTTATCTAGATACGGCCTGCAAACGCGATTCATGAGATCCATGAACGCAGCCGGTGCATTTGTGAGCCCAAAAGGCATCACTAGAAACTCGTAATGACCATAGCGAGTCCTAAATGCAGTCTTGTGTACATCTTCATCTCTGACCCTTAGTTGATGATAACCCGACCTTAAGTCGATCTTGGAGAAGTAGCTCGCTCCTTGCAGCTGATCGAACAGATCATCGATCCTTGGCAAAGGATATCTGTTCTTTATGGTAACTTTATTCAGCTCTCTATAGTCGATGCACAACCGCATCGATCCGTCCTTCTTCTTTACAAATAGGACAGGAGCTCCCCAGGGAGATGAACTAGGTCTGATGAAACCTTTCGCCAGTAGTTCATCCAACTGGGTCCTCAGTTCTTTCATTTCCGTTGGCGCTAGTCTGTAAGGTGCTCTTGCTATCGGAGCTGCTCCAGGAATGATGTCAATTCTGAACTCCACTTGTCTATCTGGTGGCAAACCAGGTAGTTCTTCAGGAAAAACCTCGGGGTATTCAGAAATGACCGGAAGATCCTCGATCTTCGGCTTTGGTTCTTCAATTATCACCTGAGCCATGTAAATTACACAGCCTCTGTTCAAACACCTTGAAGCTTTCAGCATAGATACGTCTTCGGGCAATCCGTAATGCGTATCCCCTCGAATGGTAAGAGATTCACCACTCGGGGTCTTTAAGACTATTTGCCTCTTGCCGCAAATGATTTGGGCCTGGTTATGGGATAACCAGTCCATGCCTAGCACGATGTCAAAACCCGCAAGTTTGAAAGGAAGTAGAGATAAAGGAAAAGAATGGTTCCTAATGGATATTTCACATCCTTCTAGAACGGTAGAGACGGTTTCTATCGTGCCGTCTGCTAACTCTACTTCGTATTTCACGTCAAGGGTTTTGATTGGCATATTTAGTAGTTGGCAAAATTTCTGGTCTACAAAGGACTTGTCAGCGCCAGAATCGAACAGTACTCTTGCAAATATATTATTTACGAGAAAAGTACCTGTAAGCACATTGTCGTCCTTGACCGCTTCCTTTGCATCCAAGCGAAAAACTCTCGCGTTTGTCTTCTTAGTCTCTTCTGCCTTCTTGGCATACTTCGGGCAATTACTCTTTATGTGCCCCTTTTCATTACAATTATAGCAGGTTGCGTCCTTTATCTTTTTGCACTCCACTGTCTTATGCTCCTTGGACTTGCATAGCCCACAGGGTGGAGTCCTTTGTTGCGACTGTGAACCAGACGCAAACCTACACTTCCCGGAGTGAGGTTTCTTGCAGACCTTACAGTAGGGTCTTCCATCAGCTTGCCCCTCCTTCCTTGCCTCCGACCCTTTCCTGCCTTCACCGCTTCCACGGTGCTTTTTCCCAGACTTTCGTGAGGTATCATCCTCACGTTTTCGCTTTTCAGCCTCCTTGCTCCTTTGTGCCCTAAGACGGACAGCATCAAGTGTAAGAGACAAGGAGAGGTCAGTAACTGACCTGAAGGTCGTCGGCCTAGAAGCCTTTACGCTGGCCTTGATCGCCGGCTCTAAGCCCCCAATGAAACGGGCAATCCTTCTAGGTTCTGGTGTCACAAGATATGGCACCAGGCGTGACATAGTGTTAAAACTTGTCAGATATGCTTGACAATCCAGGTTTGTCATCACCAGTGAGACAAAATCAGCCTCAATCTTCTCAACCTCGTGCTGAGGGCAGTAGTTTTCTTTTATGAGGGCAATAAACTCCCCCCACGACATTTTGTACAAGGCAGACTTACCTGAAGCCTGCACCAGAGCTCTCCACCACGCCAGGGCCTCGCCCTTGAATGACTGAGACACAAACTTAACCACGTCCCTCTCAGCGCACCCGCTGATTTCCACAATCGTGTCCATCTCGTCCAGCCAGGTGATACAATCAACCGCACCTTTTTCCCCTGTAAATTCACGGGGCTTACATGATACAAAGTATTTGTAGGTGCAACCCTTAGCACTGGACGCATCAGTATATTCTCTATCGCGATGAACGCTGTGCTCAGTAGACGAATGCTTGTCGTCATCTTTCTTGGGTTCAGAGGGTGGTTTGGAGTGTGTCTTTGGTTTAGAGGGTGGTTTTGACACAGTTCTGCCTTGAGACTCAGTATTTTGACGATCAATCGCTGCCTGGACAGCATTGTTGATCAGAGCCTTTAGCTGTGCGCCTGTCAAATGTACTGACGCATTGTCATAGTCATCTTCGTTTGTGTGGCTGTTCTCTCCATTGGGATCCGCCATTGTAACTTGAATCTGTTACAGAAGATAACAAAATTTTAATTTAGGAGATTATTATATGATTGTCTTTTATGACAATTTGTCAACCATGGTATAGAGACCATATTCGGTTAACTTATTAGTTCATTACATATTAGGATCTGAATATATCCTACTTCAACTATATAAATAGTATTGGCGGCATAAAGCCTAATCACGATGATGTTTTATAATGTTAGCCGAGATTTCAGGGAATCAAAGGCATAGAGAGTTGAACCGTAGTTCTTTTATCTCTTTCTGACAGAGAGTCATAGACCACCACTGCCTTTTGTCTTTATAAGACAATTACTATGGCCCATAGGCACTACACCTCTAATGGATGTCTTAATATGGTTGGCCCGTAGGCACTACATCACTAATGGATGTTTTGATAATATTGGCCCGTAGGCACTGCATCACTAATGGATGTTTTTATAATATTGGCCCGTAGGCACTGCATCACTAATGGATGTCTTTATAATACTGGCCCGTAGGCATTGCATCAATAAATGGATGTCTTTATAATACTGGCCCGTAGGCATTGCATCACTAAATGGATGTCTTTATAGTACTGGCCCGTAGGCATTGCATCACTAAATGGATGTCTTTATAGTACTGGCCCGTAGGCATTGCATCACTAAATGGATGTCTTTATAATATTGATCACCTTCATTGGTGATTTAACCCACGATCTATATATCATTTCAGTTGGGTTTTGAAATCCTCAAAGGATTATTGTATAAGAATGACGTGCGTAATTATAACGAATCACATCTACCATGAATGTTAACATGCTGTAGGTCCCTTTTCTCGGAGGATCGAGAACAAACCTAAACCTTGTTATACTAACCCACTAGCGAGTGCGGAATCCAAGCTAGTAGGCAAACCGGGATGAAGCAAGAACAAACACAAGAACACACAAAGTTCACCGATTAACACCACTGTATTAATACGTATGAAGGATTACGGTTACAAGCACAATGTTTACAATCTTGTTTGCAAACTCTCTAAAGTGTGTGTGTGTGTGTTTTTCAGCAGAGTTTCTCTAACCCTCTATGTGTGCATCTCCCTTACACTAACACACTGCATGGGTATTTATACCCATACATAGCAGGTCTTGGTCGAAGGATTGATAGATGGTCCGAAGGATCATCTATCGATGACAGGGAGCTCGAACGATCAGCATGGACATCGAAGGATCATCCTTCGATGTCTAAGGGTCGAACCATATCTTTCGAGCACCTCGAAGGATGATGCGTATCCTTCGAGGCTATCCTTCGATCCAGACAAACATCATGTTGTCCAAGTCAAACTAGGAGGATAGTTGACTTGGTCAACTTACAGACTGACTTAGGACATCGTTTTTATACAGACCGAATACAGACAAAGTACAGACACAAGTGCACCAACAAACTCCCCCTTGGCTGTAGCTTTGTCTTTATCTTGTCTTTATCTTCTGTAGATGTAGACTCGTCTCGAACTTCGACAGTCTTTGGTCTTCGAGTTTCCAAAACTCTGATGTCCTTTCAAGTCTTCATGGTCGGAGGATCTTCAAAGTCTTCACGTCTTGAAAGCAGAGAGTGTATCAACAAACTACCCGTATTGTGTAGGAAGTGTGTTGACAAACTCCCCCTTAACATAAGCTCCCCCTTGAGTTATGCTCGTGAAATACTTTAACTTTATGAAGTGAGATCCTTGTGGTGTAGATGATGGCCAGCGGCAACTCGATCATATTCATCTTTTGAGCGCCTTCTCGTCGTGTCTTCATTCCAAAGCTTGTCATCGACCATGTTCTCCTAGCCTTTAGAATCTGCACATGCAAGAAATCTAAAAGCGTAATGAGAACAACTGCTTGGAACATAGTATAAGCAAATGACACACGAATGACCATGTCACAATCAAACACCGTCCGACAGTTTGAAAGTTTAATATATTTGTCCATTTAAGTCTTTAACTTTCAAAACCATGCAAATTTCGACCGTTTATGAAGATTTTAGTCAATTTGGTTTTCAGTCAGGTTTCAGGTAACGAAGACTTGAGCTCCAACATCGTACGATCGAAAATAAAGCCGAAATAAAATCTTTTTGGCTTTTATAAAGTTTATATTAAAACACACCTAAAATCTTTTTGGTATTTTTGAAAGTAAAAGACAACAATTTAAAATCCTTTGAGTGTTATCAAACGACATCACCGCTAATGTCGTGCTGATATGCACCAAACGACGAAACTGTTTAAAAGAAGAACAATAAAAGTTAAGCAGTAAATAAATAAAAATATACAGACATTCTTTTTGCGAGTTTCGAGGGTAAGAGAATCATATCAGTGTACGGTCATGCCAAAACACTCTTGTTGTTCAGTTAATTAACATTAAAATAAGCATCCTATAACAATTATCGGTATTATTGTCCACTTAAGCTCAACTTATCAGATGTAATCATGTTTAGAGGATACGTTAATGTATGATTTATACTTACCGACCGATGTTCATCCACATCACGACACATTCCCGTATCAAGGTATGCACGAGAGTTCATCTTACCGGTGAGTATACCGATTATCATCTGTTTGACCGTATAAATTGTGAGATACTCACTTATTTTGATTTGAAAACAAGTCCTATGTGATATAATCACTTATTGATGAGGAACTTGATTTTCGTATGCATGAGGGCACAGGTGCAAGTACGTGAACAGGTCAGTACTTCCGTACAGCAGAGAGACGAACTTGACACCCGGATAAATGTGATATTTTATCACTTATTTGATTTGGACATGTGATTGTTTATCACTTATTGAGGTCGAATGCAGTATGTAATATGTACACGTATGTATAGTATCATGGAAGATCTAGACTTGCGTCCCCGTTATTTTTCGGTAAAAGATACAACCATGATACCCAGATGATAAGCAGCATAAAGACCGAATATCTCAGAACCTCAGCAATCTATCAAACGAAATTTCGGTACTAAGACCATATGCCAATGAATGGTTCCCACCAGGTCTTCAGTCGATTAAGATTTATATCACCCTGCACACTTTAAAATGATTGTGAGCCTACCGATACATCTTATATAGAGCTGCTTATCGTTTTGCATTTAAGGTTTAAAGAGGTTTGGATAGACCACTGATGTACTATCATTTTCTCTTTTGCTCGCCAGGAAACTCATTTTTGATTTTCTATTGTTTTTGTGTTTTTGAAATTTTTCGATGTTTTTGTATTTTCTGAGTTTTGGATTTACTCCCCCTAAAATCAACAAACTAAGATAAATTTAAAAACACACAAAGATATTTACAAAAATGATTTTCCGATGTTGGTTTTACTCTTGCTTGACCTTAATGCCGTTTACCAATAATAAGAAATCAAATCTAGATTTGTCAAAAGCTTTGGTAAATAGGTCGGCACGTTGGTCATCGGTGTGGACCTTAACAACATCGATTAGCCTTTTCTCAAAGCAATCACGTATGAAGTGATATTTGATTTCGATGTGTTTGGTCTTTGAATGCTGCACAGGATTTTTAGTGATATCTAAAGCAGCAGAATTATCAACGTAAATAGGAGTAGTTAGGAATTCAAAACCGTAGTCCCGCAATTGTTGTTGGATCCAAAGAACTTGTGAACAACAACTTGAGGCAGCAATGTATTCAGCCTCGCATGTTGACGTAGCGACACACGTCTGCTTCTTGCACTGCCAGGTGACTAGGCGATTTCCTAAAAACTGACATCCAGCCGTTGTGGATTTGCCGTCGATTTTACATCCGCCAAAATCAGAATCACTGAATGCGACCAAGTCAAAGTTATTATCCCTAGGATACCACAGACCGGTGTCTGGATAAGCCTTCAAATAACGAAAAATCCTTTTGACAGCTGCAAGATGTGAGGCCTTCGGATTAACTTGATATCTGGCAAGCAGGCATGTTGGGTACATTATATCTGGCCTTGATGCTGTGAGGTACATAAGGGATCCGATCATCGCGCGATAGTATGAAGGGCTAACAGGTTCACCCTTCAAGTCAGGAGTTATTCCGTGATTAGTTGGCAATGGAGTACCAATGGGCGTTGCATCGGACATCTGGAATCGGCTCAAGATGTCTCCAACATATTTAGTCTGATGGATGAATATCCCAGACTCCGTTTGTTGCACTTGTAGGCCCAAAAAGAAATTCATTTCCCCCATAGCACTCATCTCGAACTTATCCTGCATGATGCGCTCGAAATTCCTACACAAAACATCATTAGTAGAACCAAATATAATATCATCAACATATACCTGTACCAGAAGAAGATCTCCATCTTGTTCTTTGATGAAGAGAGTACAATCGATAAGACCTCTTCGAAAACCGTTCTCCAGCAGATATGTAGATAAGGTTGCATACCAAGCTCGTGGCGCTTGATGAAGACCATAGAGAGCTTTGTTGAGCAACCAAACCCGATCGGGATGAACAGGATCTTCAAAACCTGGAGGCTGTTCGACATATACCTCTTCTTCAACCACACCATGTAAAAATGCACTTTTGACGTCCATCTGGTAAACCTTGAATCCTTTGAATGAGGCATAAGCCAAAAAGATCCGAATAGCTTCCAGACGTGCAACAGGTGCATAGACTTCGTTATAGTCGATCCCTTCTATCTGACGAAAACCTTGAACGACTAAACGAGCTTTGTTTCGAATAACCACTCCACGGTCGTCTTTCTTGCATTTGAAGACCCATCGAGTGCCAATCTTCTTGTAATTCTCAGGCTTGTCAACAAGCTTCCAAACACCAAGCTTGTGAAATTGCTGTAACTCTTCTTGCATGGCTTCAACCCAGGCACTGTCTTTCAAAGCTTCTTTCCACGACTTTGGTTCTTCTTGTGACACGTAACACGCGAAGGACCAGTCATTCTGTTGACCAGATTCTCTTATAGCTGAATACAAACCAGCATTCCGGTTGTTTCTCAGCTGATTACGCGTCTGCACACCGCGATGGACATCTCCAATGATATTCTGCTGGGGATGGGTATCGTGAATCCTCATTTCAGGATTATCTGGCACACGAGCATTGATACCCAAGTTATTCAGGTTAAGATCAACAACCAACTCCACACCAGGAATGTGAGTAGAAGTGGATGCATTCCCTTCAGCAGTATCTATATTCTGCGTATGAGGTGTATCACCAGAGGCACCTTGAACAGGAGCAGCTGGAGCTGAAGATCCTTCGGCTGCATCATGATATTCATCATCTTCAGAAGAGTCATTATAGTCAGCAGCATCTTCATAAACCTCATTTTGTACCATATTGTTGACTGACGAAGACGCTTGAGGGTCAACAACAATAGGTCTAACCAATGGCGAGACAGCAGCGTTATCACTTTCCAACAACATCCGAGCAGCTGCTGATTCTTCGTCAAAGGTTGGCAGATTGAAGGAGTCAAATAGCCCATCATAATCGAACATCCACGGATCACCCGGAGCCCTAACAGGACTCGTGTACCTTTGAACCCTAACTTCGCTCCATAGCTCAATCTTCTTGGTAGCTAGATTCCAAACACGAAAATTCGGAGTAGCATATCCGAGGAAGAAACCCTCGATAGCTCGTGCACCAAACTTTCCATCCGGCTCAATCATAGTACAAGGAGCACCAAACGGTTCAAGGTAAGAAAGATCCGGTTTCCTTCTCTGAAGGAGTTCGAAGCAAGTCTTGCCATGTCTCTTTACTGTAAGAACTCTGTTCAACGTGTAGCAAGCAGCCGATACAGCCTCTCCCCAGAATTGAATAGGGAGTTCCGACTCTACTAACATTGTTCTTGCAGTTTCAATAATAGTTCGATTCTTCCTCTCAGCGACACCATTTTGTTGTGGAGTATAACGAGAACTGTACTCATGAAGAATGCCTTTAGAAGTACAAAACTCATCCATAACTTGATTCTTGAATTCAGTTCCATTGTCGCTTCGGATCCTTTTCACTTTCAACGTATAGAGATTTTCTAACATTGTAAGAAGATCCTTGAGGATGCCAGGAGTTTCACTTTTGTGTGCCATAAATGATACCCAAGAAAATCTAGAGTAGTCATCAGTAACTACTAAACAATAAGCATCACCAAACGTTGTCTTGTGCTTCATAGGTCCAAAAAGGTCCATATGAAGACGTTCGAGAGGCATGCTGACAGTGTTGATTTTCTTCAAAGGGTGAGACTTCTTTGTTTGCTTTCCCTTTTGGCACGAGACACAGATATCTTGCAAATGAAAACTTCTTACAGGCACACCATTCACAAGATTATTTTTCACCAAATGGTTCATCTTCCTCAAGTGAATGTGTCCCATTCTTCTGTGCCAAGATATAGACTCCTTTTCTGTGGCTTTAGAGACAAAGCAAGTAACTTGTGCAGAGGTTGTAATCGCCTGGCTCATGTCGAGAATATAAAGATCATTAACTCTCGGAGCCGATAAGAGAATCCATTCTTGTGGAATTTTGAATCCAGGTTTCAGCACATAGCAGCCAGCATCATCAAAGATCACTGAGAACTTTTTATCGCAGATTTGCGACACACTGAGAAGATTGTGATCAATTTGCTTCACATAATTGATCTTGTCAAAGCACACGATACCATTGGAGATACTTCCCTCTCCAGTGATGTACCCACCTTTATCACCCGCAAAGGCAACATACCCTCCTCTAATATTTCTCACGTCATACAGGAGCCGTAAGTCGCCAGTCATGTGCCTGGATGCTCCACTATCAACAATCCAATGACTATTAATAGTTCCTCCTAGAACATCCTGCACATGTCAAATAAACACATCAGTTGAGAATGGGGACCCAAGCCTTAGTGGTCTTGGGTCGTCCCTTGGCATCACGATACGTAAGCTCTATCTCTTGATGGTTTTCAAGAACAACTGCTCCCCCTGAATTGTCACCCGACTTAGGTAACCAAGTTTGTCTTTGCCTACCAGTTTTTGAAGATTCTGGTTTTACAGGTTGTGACACTCTTGGTTCCTTTTGAACTGTTTTAACTTCAGATTTTAAAGCTTTTTCAACATTTTTTATGTTCTTACGTCGTTGTTTAGTTTCTTGTTCTTTTACAGTTCGTTTATCTTGTTTAGGTGAAACTGACCGACGTTGAGGGTGAACTGCTTCAGGTGTAGCCTTTTCAACCAACTTCTTCTTTGGAGCATTTGGGCAATTTCTGATAATGTGCCCAATTTCTCCACATTTGAAACAAGTTCTCCTTTCAACAGACTTAGGAGAACTTGATCGACTACCAGATGTTGAGCTTGTAGAACCTGAGGTACTTGCTTTTTCATCACACCCGTTTGTGTGTTGGGTGTAATTGTTATCACTGTTTCGTTTCAAAATCTTGACTTGTTGTACAAAATCAGTGTTTGATTTGTTTTCAAAAGTCTCAATTTTATCTGTACCTTTTGATGCTACAAACTTAACATCTTTTCCTTTCTTCATGTAACGAGCTCCTTTTGATTCAACTTTAGCCTTTGGCTTTGGAGCTCGTTGTGGTTGTTTACCCTTAGAAGCAGTAGGTTGTCGAGTGATTGGAGATTTTTGATTACCTAATTGTTTCCTAACCTCAGCCTTAGGAATTGGATCACATTGTGTTACCACAATTCCTGGAAGTGTTTTTCCCAAAAATCTGTTTGTATTGTCTTCAAAGACTTTGTCAATCAAAGATTTATTTACATTTTTAATTGGAAAAACATGATCTGAGTAGATTTTATTATCTCCAACCAAAGTGTACAACACATTACTGCTTTTAACAGTAGACACACCTGTCTTATCAACCTTGACAGAATCAATCACTTGCTTTTCAACAGATGGAACCTCAGGAGTATCAGGATCACAAAGAATGTGATTCTCTCGTGGAATATCTACTCCTTTCATCTTGCTAAGTGATTTATCCTGATCACTTACAGCCACTTCTGATTCATCATCCGATGTCTCATAGTCCTCGATAATTGGAGGACTTTGTTTCATGGATGGTGAAGTTTCTTGTTCCTTAGGGGCTGTGTTTGAAGAACTGTCCGGTTTGAACCCTAGGCCAGAAGAAAATTCTTCAAAGTTCAAAGGCACACTGGGTTCATACCGAGGCATTTCCTCTTCATCGGGCATCTTGGTATAGTTGTCCATCAAAGGGGGTGGACACGCCTTATACCCTACACCTTTCACGTTACCTTTCAGTTGTTGAACGTCTATGATGTGATCAAGCACAAATCGGGAGTTAGAATAACTATCCAATTTCTGTTTGATCGCATCATGCTTGCATTGGGCAATGGCTAATTGCTTCTTAGTTTCTTCCACAAGGTTAATGTATTCATTTATACTTACTTGTTTGTGGTAAACTACTTTGTTAACCTCGGACACATTTTTCTTTAATGTTTCTATTACAGATTTAAATTCTTTTTCATTCCGGGTTAAAGCCATGTTTGCCTCTTGGCATTTTGACAGTTCAATAACCAAATTCTGATTATGACTATGAAGCTTTTCTGATTCAAGCTTCATCTCTGCACATGATTTACAAATACTAGGAGCAGGAGTTTCAGAAGTTACCTGACTAGTAGAGGCTGAACCATTTGCCATAAAGGCAGTTTGAAAAGAAAAAGCTCCATCTTCAGAGAATAGCTTTTCCATTTCCGTTGATGTAGCAGCAGCCTTCCTAATCAGAATTGATTTCTGACATTAAGCTCATCAGCTTCATTCAGTAGCTCCTGTATATCATCATCTCCTTCTTCATTCACATCAGGCTCTGAGTGATTATCCCCAGAAACAGAGCCTTCTTCATCCGAACTGCCCGAATAACCAGAACTGTCATCGCTCCCAGAAGATTCTTCTTTTTGAACCTGCTCGATGACCTTAGCATACAATGCAGTTCCACTTCCCTGATCACCATCACCAAACTGAACTGACCAGTCACATCCTTCATCAGCTTGAACAGCCAAAGCCCGATTGTGATTGGTAGCTCCAGGCTGTCCCTGATTGTTGTTCACTGCCACCATTCTCCTCTCACGGTTTTCTTGTTGGGCATTCACATTTGTCTGGTTTCTGAAAGGGTTATGATTGCCATGTTTTGTTGGTCGAGTGCACTCACGTTTAAAATGCCCTTTCTCGCCACAGTTAAAGCACGTGACGGCATTAATATCAAACCCATACTTCGTGTTTTTCTTTCATTCCAACGAAGTTCTTCCAGTTCGTGCCATGAAATCTTTTGCCCTTCTAACCGCACTAGCAAAAGCCCATTTAATATCCATCAACTCCATTTCTTCCTTGTCGATCTGATCATAATCTTCATTGGTCATATTGATGTTTCCAAGCTGACCAGCTACCAAACCACAGTATGCACTGACCATGGTGTTGATAATCTCCATATGTTCCTTAGCAACTTCAATACTAAGGTGTGAAAGATTTGAGTTGTCGACTCGGATTGTGTGATGACTTTGGGGTTGAGGTTGAGGATTGCTTGTATAGTGAGCTTGCTGTTGTTGTTGTTGAGGTTGTGGTTGTGGCTGTGTTGGAACAGGAATATAAGACCTCGGATCGAATTGAGGTTGTGGTGGAGCAGCTGTTGATTGAGGAAATGGAAAGGAACTCGTATTGGACACAAAAGCAGTTTGAAGCTTCGGTTGCTGAAGAGAACTAGAACTAGCTGAAGGACCAAAACCAGGCAAATACATTTCTGTATTCTGAGGAGCTGGAGCACGCCTTGCTTTCCTAATTTCTTCATCATTTTTATGTTCCAGCTTCTGAATGAACTCATAGATGTTAATCTCATCTAGAGCTTTAGTATGCTTCAACAACTCAATAAACGAACTCCATTTTGGGGGTAGGGCGTCAGCAAACCTATTCACCATGTCTTGTTGAGTAGCTGCCACCCCATAAGCACACATTTCACTAATCAAATGATAGAAACGTGTGGTCATATCATTCAGAGTCTCGTTTTCCAAAAACTGAAAAGATTCAAATTCTTTCTTCAACAAATCATGCCTAGATTTTCGAGCAGCTGCATTGCCTTCTCCTCTAGCAACTAAGGCATCCCACAATGCTTTCGTGGTCTTGCAATATGAAAACTGATGGTAGATGTCTTTGTTGAGTGCTTGAGTAAGTATTGCATAGGCCTTTTTCTCCAATTCATAAGCCTTCTTGTCATTTTCAAGCATGTTGGCGTAACCTTCTGAAGTGGATGCTCTACTTTCAAGACTTTCATTGAATGCATTGACAAAACACATCCAAAGGTCGGTGCTTTGTCCTTGAACATATGTGTGAAAGCGGCCTTTCCATGACGGAAAATCATTCATGTGGTTCAGCTTTGGTGGACGATTGTTACTGCCTGTTTCACTCTCACTAATCAGAAGGTTCTGAAGACTTTGACTTTGATTGGATACCAAAGCCCATTGACATGAACTTATTGATTGTTGTTGTTTAGGTATGGCACTCGTCATATATTCAGCCATCGACATCTGTTTCAGATCTGGTTGTGGATCCGTACTCCAATCCCAAGGACTTGTGCAACTCATTTTGATCAAAAATTTACAAATAATCTACACACCACAAACTGTTAGCAACAAACAGACAACAATTGAAAGATACAATCTGATCGAAAGATCAAGACTTGTTCGAAGGATCAACAGTGATCGAAAGATTACTGTTGAGTTTCGAGCAAAGTCTTCGAAAGATTCTCAATGAACGATCCTTATCTTTCGACTGATTATCACGAAAGATTCACAGTTCGAAAGATCTATATCTTTCGAATACTGATCTCGAAAGATTCACAATGAAAGATCCTTATCTTTCGAGATGTATCCTTATCTTTCGGACAACCAACTTTCGAAAAGATTCCAACTACGAAGGATAACCCTTAGACTTCGAAAGACTACTCGAAGGATGCTAATCTTTCGAGCTGTCTCCAATCGAAAGATGTCGAAGGATATCTTTCGATGTCGAAGGATATCTTTCGAATCCTCTGACACACCTGACACGAAAGGACAGGTTGGTGAAAAAGGTGATGTGATGATGTACCAACTTTCGGCAGAAAGGATGGTTCTGCAACAACTTTTCACCAAACAATTGACTTTCAAAATTTTTTGCCAAAATAAGCAACCTTATCTTCAAGAACAGGTCACCGGAAACACACCGGAGATATGGCCGGAAAAATCAAGGTTTCACAAACACGATTTTTATGTTACCCAAACCGACCCCGAACACTCCCGAAAGGTTTAGTATCCGTTTTTCAGTTTCAAAATGCAAGGAAACTACCAAAAACGAGTGCTAAACCAAGTGTCCAAACACACCAAAGAACTCGAACAAACCGGTTTTAAACAAGGTAAAGAGCGTGGCTCTGATACCACTTGTAGGTCCCTTTTCTCGGAGGATCGAGAACAAACCTAAACCTTGTTATACTAACCCACTAGCGAGTGCGGAATCCAAGCTAGTAGGCAAACCGGGATGAAGCAAGAACAAACACAAGAACACACAAAGTTCACCGATTAACACCACTGTATTAATACGTATGAAGGATTACGGTTACAAGCACAATGTTTACAATCTTGTTTGCAAACTCTCTAAAGTGTGTGTGTGTGTGTTTTTCAGCAGAGTTTCTCTAACCCTCTATGTGTGCATCTCCCTTACACTAACACACTGCATGGGTATTTATACCCATACATAGCAGGTCTTGGTCGAAGGATTGATAGATGGTCCGAAGGATCATCTATCGATGACAGGGAGCTCGAACGATCAGCATGGACATCGAAGGATCATCCTTCGATGTCTAAGGGTCGAACCATATCTTTCGAGCACCTCGAAGGATGATGCGTATCCTTCGAGGCTATCCTTCGATCCAGACAAACATCATGTTGTCCAAGTCAAACTAGGAGGATAGTTGACTTGGTCAACTTACAGACTGACTTAGGACATCGTTTTTATACAGACCGAATACAGACAAAGTACAGACACAAGTGCACCAACACATGCGTACAGAGGTTAACAGGGAATCAGAATCTTTTCAGCTAGGTCGTACCATCTTGACTGATCTTAAAAGACCCCAAGCTAGGTTTCACCCCCTTAAGATTCTTTATTAGGCAGATCAATATAAAAGGAATAGTTTTGATTTATTTTTATATATAGTAAAACAAAACTCATAACATACATTCCAAAATCTCAAATACAATTACATATTGCCCTAAACGGGTCTTTTAAATATTACATGCCTCCATAGAGGTTTTTTTTTTTAAATAAGTGACAAGTCCATGCAGGGACTAATATAAGATAGGTGTCCATGCAAGGACTAAAGATAAGTCCACGTAGGGACTGAAATACGATAAGTTGTCCACGCAGGGACTTATTTCAAAGTAGAAATTACAGTAGTACTACTATTAAGGGCTAGTGGTCACGTTTCTTCTTTTTGCCCTTTAGTAGGTTCGCCAAGCCCTTGAGAAATCCTCGGTGGCTTTTCTTCTCTTCCTCGAACTCTCTCTCCACACGATCTAGTCGATGGAGTATTTCTTCCTGTTCAGGAGGAGAAAATCGTGGTTGTGGTGCTTGATGCGGAACTGGAGGTCTGGGAGGTATTGGATACCCATGAGCTGAGTAATCCGGTGGTCCCATGTTTCCATGTGCTCCGTCAGGGTAGCGCGCATTATATCTAGCCGACACCACATATGGGTCGCGCTCATAGCCGTAGTTGTATTGTGCTTGTGATGGTTCAAACGGGTTGTAAGCCGTTGGACCTGTGTAAGCTGGTATGGGTTGATCATACCCAAATGGTGGCGAATTTCGTGCAGTTGGTGCGGAGTTCGCTTCCTGTATAGGACTTGAAGGTCCTTCTTCTTGTAGCGGCGGATAGTGGCTACTACTAGAATGTCGAGGAGTGCTGAAGTGGTTACCCCCTCCTCCTCGTGTAGACATACGAGCATTGGTCCTCCTACGCCTCGGCGGATCAGGTATTACTGGTTGTGCCGGTGGCGGAGGTGGTGGCGTAACTGCCTCAAAGCGTGAATCCTCAGAGGGATCCTGTGGATGTCTCGGTTGTTGTGTCTGATGAGATGGTGTGTTGTACCACTCATGTCGGTCAAACAAGGCCATAAAGCTGTCTGGGCCTTGATACTGCGGACCATGATATGAAGATCCATCAGATACTTCTATCGGATGCGTGGGCGTACCACGAGCTGGTTCAGTTGGATCCTCATCTTCCTCCATGGGATCTTCAGAAAAATGGTCTTGTGGACCAAGCGGAACAAATCCTGAAGGTTCCTGTATGTAGTCAGCCGGATTAAACTGACCTATGTAGTAGGGAGTAGGGTCGTCGTAGTTCCGGTGCGAAACCGAACGTTGTAGAGGTATGAAGGAAGGTTGTGGGTTGTTGGGATTATTTTCTGAATCTGGCCCAAAGGAGTGCCGGTAGGATGGCGTCGAGCTGTGCGAAGTGGAATGCCTCGCTGGTTCGTAAAGATCTCTTCGTCGTTGTGGCTCTTCGCTCCTTGTCATCGAAGGATGTCTTGTACCAGATGGTCCAGCTTCTTGATCGTGATGTGTCACAATTTCTCCTCGGCCTCTACGTCCCCTTCCTCTTCCTCGGAATATAACGGGTGGCATTTTCCTGCTCCAAAACTTATTAAAAATCAAATCGAAAATAAAGACAAAAAGGAGTGTTAATCCGAATTTGTCCTAAGTTCTTGTCTAGACTCAAGTATGTGCAATCGTGTCACTGAGATTAAACACAATAGGGTAGTGTTTAATTCACTCAATGTTGGCTCTGATACCAACCTGTCACACCCCGATTTCCACGTGTCTCACCGGTGGGCCCGGTGGGGGATTACCGTGACGATGTTGGCAACAATATAGTCAAACCACACAATTATATAATGCACAGCGGAAGCATAAGATAAATATATAAATTTCAACCTCTGACCATAATATCAATGTATTACAGAAGTTGAATATCCACAGTGGATCGAAAATAAAAGTAAGGTATTGTTCCATTAGATACTGCAATCAAGCTTGCGAGGCTTATCCCGACGCTAGGGAGCTAATACCAGCCAATTTCGTTTAGGTACCTGCACTTAATCTTTTTGGGAAAATACGTCAGTTTACACTGGTAAATACATTCAACTGACACATTTGAAAATGTTTATTAAAATTGATTTGAATGCACAAGGCACAAACTCTTTTATAACTTGGGAAAATTCATAATGATCTTGTGAACGTTTTACATGTTCTTTTATGCGTTCAGTAGCCCGGGTCGTGCCGGGTTAAAGATTTATAGACACACCACGTTTGCGTAAAACCGTAGTACAAAAACCAACGGCTACGTCTTTTAGTTTTAATGTCGACACTTTATACCGGGTGTACGCCTACACCGGGATGTCGATGGTCGTGGCCATTTCGTAAAATGATGCCAAGGATATCCGGGACAACGGTCATTAAACCCCCCAAAGGCTTATAAGCAACAAAACTGTTTAAATGAGCCGATCATATTTAATCAATTAACCACCTAAGCGATGGAAGTATATAATGCTCAATCAAGCGGTATTAATATACCGTAACCCAAGCCCATATAGGGGAAATAAGTTAAAGTATTTACCTTTGCAAGTATTAATCCTTAATTTAGATCAAGTCACCGATAGCTTTTACTGGGGCTCCTAATCTGGAACGAAGGTTTTAGTTAACCTCTTAGAATCCTAACGGTCCTTACATTAGCCGTAGCTTAAACCGGTTGATTCCGATATATAGATATGGTTAATTCGCACGAAAAGGCGAAAACCGAGAGTGGAGTATGATTTGGACCCAACAAATTCAGAGACTCGTTTTATACGGGTTTATAGTTCATACTCTGGATTTTTGGGGTTCAAATAATATAATTTGGCCCATATCGGCTATTGCACGAAAATTAGTTCCATGAGCCGTACCGTGTGCGCAAATAGGCGAAACGGTTAACCATAAGTGTCCTACGCTTATTTCCTAAGTCAATATGCCTTAAAAGTATTTTGGTATCAGTAGGATACCTTCCGTAATGCCCGTAACGAGTTTAAGTTAATATTATGCCCCGTAGGGGTTTTTCGGTCATTTTAAAGACTTTAAAAGGGATTTTCGAGTTCTACAGGAAATCTGAGTTTCCCGAACAGCTTATAAAGCTTAAAATACTTTATTTATTATTTAAAACCAGTAGCAACTGGAATCGGGTCAAAAGACCTTGTAGAACTCCCGTTTTGGCCAAAAAGGGCATATTCGGTATTTACCGAACCGTAGCCATAACCGTAGGTTATGAGCAAGGTAAAAATTATTAAAAATCTTTAAAATTCCCAAAATATTATTTTACCACAGTGGGTAAAAGTTTTGGTGACGAAAGCTTGGGTTAGATGGGCGTTATGCTAATTGCGCCGTTAATTATAAAACTTTCTTAAAAGTGCGCCTTTTAGCATAACTCTCATTCTAGACCTCGGATTGACGTGAAACTTCAGGGACATGCTTATAATTTAATAAGCAAGGTTTTGGTCCGTTCACGTGTTCGAAATACTCGTTTTAATTTTAAAAGGCCGTTACGGTCAACTTTTAGGCGAATGACGGAAATACGTAAAAGACTCGGATAACTCATGAACCGACCACAGAGGCGTATACCAACATGTGACCTGGTCCTAAGAGAGTCCTAAGGTATATTCATACCTCACTAAAACGGGTCAGAACTGAAGTCAAAGCAAAAGTCAAACTTTTGCGACATTCGGCTCCGAACCGGTTCTATATAGTAAATGATCGATTCAAACGAGCGCAAACATGTTTATATACTTATTATCATATTTTATGATTGTCAAAACAGGTTCCATAACATATATATTACAGATTATGCATAAATCGCCAAAATAGCTTTCTGTTGACTTTTTAACCGCACGTTTGACTCGACATTTGACATAGTCAGAGTGGTGATCAGGGGGAACCATCTTAGAGGTTTAATACCCACATAAATACCAACTCATAACCACTTTTGATTCGTCATAAGACTGAACCATTACTGATTTATCGTAAAGTCAAACCGTAGTTACGACGGTTTGGTTTTTAGCTAAAAACTAAGCAAATGTGGAACCACAAAGGTTGAATTACTTACAGCAGCTTAAGAGAAGACTTAAGAACACAGGGGAAAGCTTTAGAGCTCTTGGAATGATCAGATGAGTGAGTTTTGATGTTGTGAATGTTATGAGCACAATGGTGCTATTTATAGCCAAGAACAAGGCCTAAAATCATTACACAACATGCTACTACTGATCATGATGATGGGTAGATGTCCCCTGAGTGATATGGGTCAATTGTAGGGTGCCCATGCCTCTTTGATTAAGGTTTGATCGTTCAAATGGTCCAAAAGCCAAGTAGTTACTACAATACTGCATCTGGGCACTTTACGCGGCCCGCATGGGAGTTTCCATGCTTTTTAACGCGGGTCGCCTAAAGGTGAAGAAATCAGGCGAATTAGTGAGGAGGCTCGCGGCCCGCCTCAACTAATCCTTAACCTTCACGCGGGTCGCCTAAGGTTAAGAAATCAGGATTTTTAAATCTTTTTGTAATTATTACAGAATCTGGCCATTAATAACGAAATCTTTCGTAATGATTCGCCTGACCTTTCGGTTTTGAAGGGGTAACTTTGCGGTTTGGCCCTCGGTTATTTACCGATAGGGGCCTCGTGTTAATTACCCGCATTATTAAGTCCCCGGTTTATTTATTAATTATATTGGAAAGCCTTAACTTTCACTGTTGACGCTTTTAACCCTTCTTCTACGAATTTGATCGTAACTTTCTCGTTTCATATCGAAACTTCGCGAAATTCATATATATTATTTTAGTGAGGGTATAATACCGTTACAAAGTCTTTGGAACGTTAAAGGGTCACTCAGAGGTATTATTAAACATGTTGACACAGTTAACCCCTGTAGTTTGTAATCTCTCACTTTCTTCCGCGTTTTATTTTTGTACGATCTATAATTTATTCGTTTGAAGGTTTAAGCATTATTTAGGGATACTATACAGTATATTTACCCTTGTTGACATTTATAACCCTCGAATTTATATACTTTCAAGGTTTGTCAATATTAGTCCTTTATTTATTATAGATGCCACGTGTAAACAAATGACACGTGTTAACACATCTTTGGACACAAAATTTCGAGGTGTTACAGTAAAAATGGGAAAACTGAGTTTTTAACTTTAGTCTACTGTTATAATATATATTTTTATTAAATATATCAGTAGGTATTAGATCTTTTATCTAAAAACTAGTTTCGACATATACTATGTCGTAAAAATGCCTAAAAAGGCGATTTGGAGCCATTTCCGGGTTTTAAAAGAAAAGCTGATATTTTTATATTTCCAGAAGGCTCAACATATCATATTTAACATAATAAATCAGTAGAAAAAGGTTTGAGGTCAAAAGGTTTTGTAAAACTCATTCTATGGCCGAAAGGGCAAAATCGGCATAAGCCGAATTAAGCTTAAAACCTCTAGTTATGCTCATACTAAAAATAAATAAAAATCTTTAAAATTCTCAAAATATCATTATACAACAGTGGGTATAAAGTTTTGATATAAAATTCGGGTTTAAATAGGTTATGCGTTAATTACGCTAATTATTTACTAAGAAAGCTTCTAATTACGCTAATGAGCATAACTCTTAATCTAGACCTCAAACTGATGTCAAATTTTGGGGACAAGTTTATATTTCAGTAACTAAGTTGTCTACCCTTTTATATTTTCAAAAATCATGATTTTTGGACATTTGGGCATAACGGTCAACATATGGGCATTTAACGGAAATATGCATACGAACAAGATATCTAATGAACCACGTTGTATAATCACAGGAGGATATACTAACATGTTATTAGGTCCAAAAGAAGCTCTAAGGCAATCTTAATCTTGACTAAAACGGGTCAGAACTGAAAGTCAAAGCGAAAGTCAAACTATGCGAATTTCGGTTCCGAACCGGGTCTAAACAGAAAATTGTCGAGTTGAACATGTTGGAACATGTTCTTATGCTTATTACCAAGTTATATTAATGTTCAAACAGGTTACATGCAACCTACATTGCTAATTATGCGTTAATTTGAGATTAAGCATTCTGTTGACTTTTTATGATTAGCTTTGACTCGACAATTGACATGCTTAGAGTGGAAATCTGGAAACACCCTTTTAAGGGTTTGTTACCCACTTAATTACCTTCCTAAAGGTATCTTTAATTCGTGATTTGACAGAGCACATTATGCTTAATCACGAAGTCAAACCTTAATTACGACGGTTTGACTTTTACTTAATTAGCTAAGCTAGAAAGGATTAAAGAAGGTTAAGGATACTTACAAGAGTCCTAAGAAAGATTATAGAGCCTAAGAAAATGTGTTGGTGACCAGAGGAGCTCCAGAAAGTCTTTAGCCAAAGTTCCAAATGAGCAAGTGTCAAATGATCACACTTGAACCCTTTATATAGTGAACTAGGAGCTCCAAGATCTTGACAAGCAAGTCTAGGGTAGTAAAGGGATGATCCCAAGTGTCCCTAAGGAGCTATTTACTGCCTAGCAAGCCCATAGATTCCCAAATTTACGTTTTGAGTCGGTTAAACTGGTTAAACAGGCAGCTGTCCAAAAGCTGCTGCCAGCGACGGTCTTACGGACCGTAAGCTTGAGGCCTTACGGTCCGTAAGGACCTCTTGCGGACCGTATGCTACAGGGGTTACGGTCCGTAACCGACTTTACTGAAACATGGTTCAGGTGCCTTCCTTACGGATCGTAAGCCTACAGCTTTGCGGTCCGTAACCGATCCTTGCGGGACATGCTCATGCACCCTGCTTACGGACCGTAAGCCAGGGGCCTTGCGGTCCGTAAGCGATGGCCAGAAGACAAAAGTTTGAAAACTTTTATGTCTTGACCATGCAATCCACCATTCCGAAATCAGACTTTCTTTTGCAGATGTGGGCCACCTTGACCAGCCATTGCATGCCCTACTTCCTCTTACATGTTCCTCATTCAAACTCAAATCATAATGGGACTTGTAAGATCGACGGAGATTCCAAAAATGAGTCTTGGACTCTCAATTACTTGGCCAAGCTATAACAATTCTTATTTACAAGAATTTTATTTAGATTAGGAGTAGTAACAACCTATATTTCCGAAGTCCTTGATAAAGATGTAACTTTATTTATCTGAGAGCAACCGGTTATCATATGAGATGATCATTAATTGATTTAAGGATCTTGGGATTTATAAAAGTTCGGGTCGCTCAGAGGTGATTTAATAACGTGTCGCCCTTGGGTCGTTCAGAGGTATTTTAAATAACATGACGCCCTTTTTTATTAGAAATCCTACCACATATCTGTTTATTTAATCCAGTTTCTCTGACACGTCTGTCGTACATGACACGTGTCTTTATTCTAATGGAAAGGAATTTTCGAGGTGTTACATACTCACCCCTTTAAAAGAAATCTCGACCTCGAGATTTACTGAAACAATTGAGGGTATTTTTCTTGCATCGTGGACTCTAACTCCCACGTATAATCAGGACCTCTGCGGCCCTCCCATCTGACCTTGACATGGGTACATACTTCCTTCGAAGCTTCTTTACCTGTCGGTCCTCAATCGACACAGGTTTTTCTATAAACTTTAAGCTTTCGTCTATATGCACATCCGTATGCGGTATGGCTAGCGATTCATCAGCTAGACATTTCTTCAGATTGCAGATGTGGAACACGTTATGAATACCACTAAGCTCCTCTGGTAAGTTCAACTTGTAAGCCACCGATCCTACACATTCGATGATCTCGAATGGTCCGATATACCTCGGGCTTAACTTACCTTTCTTGCCAAATCTCATTACCCCTTTCCATGGTGATACTTTGAGCAAAACTTTATCGCCAACCTCAAACTTGAGGGATTTTCGCTTACCATCAGCATAGCTCTTTTGCCTATCACGGGCAACTTTTAGGTGTTCAGTAATCTGGGTAATCTTGTTCGTTGTCTCCAGGACTAATTCTGGTCCTGATAACTGGACGTCTCCTACCTCTGCCAAACAAATGGGTGTTCTGCACTTTCTACCATATAATGCCTCAAAAGGCGCAGCCTTAATGCTGGTGTGGTAGCTATTATTGTAGGAAAATTCGATCAGAGGTAGGTGCCTATCCCAACTTCCTCCTAGGTCAATCACGCATGCCCGAAGCATGTCCTCCAAGGTTTGAATAGTACGCTCACTTTGCCCATCCGTCTGAGGATGGTAAGCTGTACTAAAATTCAATTGCGTACCCAGGGACTTTTGGAAACTCTCCCAGAAATGAGATGTGTATCTGGTATCCCTATCTGAGATAATAGATACCGGTACGCCATGCAGGGATACAATCTTATCCACGTACAGTTGGGCTAGCATGTCGGAACTGAAAGTTTCTCTAATAGGTAGGAAATGTGCTGACTTGGTCAGTCGATCCACTATCACCCAAATAGTGTCATTTCCTTTCTGCGTCTTGGGCAACTTGGTGATGAAATCCATTGTTACCATTTCCCATTTCCAAGTGGGAATCTCAGGCTGTTGTAGTAAACCTGACGGTTTCTGGTGCTCGGCCTTAACTTGAGCGCACGTCAGACATTTAGCTACATGGGTGGCTATAGACTTTTTCAAGCCTATCCACCAATAATTTGCCTTTACATCCTGGTACATCTTATCCGCTCCAGGATGGACGGAATATCTGGAACTGTGGGCTTCCTTAAGGATGACGTCACGAAGACCTCCAAAAACAGGAACCCATATTCTTCCATTTAGCCTCAGGATTCCGTCCTTGCCATAGGATAACTGTTCTTCAGTCACTCCTAGCTTCTCATTAGGGTAGTTAGCTTCTAATATTGCCTCTTTCTGCGCGGCTAACAACCTTTCATTTAGACTGTTCCTGACTTCAATGCTTTTGGCATTGATCCTGATTGGCTTTATCCTTTCCTTCCTGCTCAGGGCATCTGCGACTACATTGGCCTTGCCTGGATGGTATCTTATTTCACAATATTAGTCATTTAGAGTTTCCATCCATCGTCGCTGCCTCATGTTCAATTCTTTCTGGTTGAACAGGTGATGAAGGCTTTTATGATCAGAATAGATCACACATTTAGTACCATATAAATAATGTCTCCACAACTTTAGTACAAATACAACGGCACCCAATTCTAAATCATGAGTGGTGTAATTCTTCTCATGCACCTTTAATTGTCGTGAAGCGTAGGCGATGACCTTGCCTTTCTGCATTAACACACAACCCATCCCGGTGTGTGATGCATCACAATAGACTACAAATTCATCAATTCCATCAGGTAACGTCAGCACGGGAGCGTTACTTAATTTCTGCTTCAAGGTATTGAATGACTCCTGCTGCTTAGGTCCCCAATTGAACTTGCTATTCTTGCGAGTCAGCAAAGTTAGGGGTGCTGAAATTCTTGAGAAATTTTCGATGAATCTCCTGTAGTATCCAGCTAAACCTAGGAAACTGCGGATTTCCGTAGGTGTCTTCGGCTCCTGCCAATTCATGACAGCTTCAACTTTAGCGGGATCCACTTGAATACCACGCTCACTGACCACATGTCCAAGAAATTGGACTTCTCTTAACCAAAACTCACATTTGGAAAACTTTGCATATAGCTTTTCTTGATGAAGCAGTTTCAGAATACAATGGAGGTGCTTCTCGTGATCAGCTTGATTCTTGGAATAAATGAGAATGTCATCAATAAAGACGATGACAAACTTGTCCAAATAAGGTTTGCAGACGCGATTCATGAGATCCATGAATGCGGCAGGTGCGTTTGTGAGCCCGAAAGGCATCACTAGGAACTCGTAGTGACCATAACGAGTCCTAAACGCAGTCTTGTGCACGTCTTCATCCTTAACCTTCAACTGATGATATCCTGATCTCAGATCTATCTTGGAGAAATAGCTTGCCCCTTGAAGTTGATCGAATAGATCGTCGATCCTGGGTAGAGGATACCTATTCTTAATGGTAACCTTGTTAAGCTCTCGGTAATCGACACATAAGCGCATCGAACCATCTTTCTTCTTGACAAATAGAATCGGTGCTCCCCAAGGAGACGAACTAGGCCTAATGAAACCTTTGGCTAGCAAATCGTCTAGCTGCGTTCTCAATTCCTTCATCTCCGTTGGTGCTAGCCTATAAAGCGCTCTAGCAATAGGTGCAGCTCCAGGAACGATATCGATTTTGAATTCCACTTGCCTGTCTGGTGGCAAACCAGGCAGTTCTTCTGGAAAGACTTCAGGGTATTCTGATATAACGGGAATGTCTTCAATTTTGGGCTTTTGCTCATCAATGGTTACCTGTGCCATATAGATAACACAACCATTCTTTAAGCATTGGGACGCCTTGAGCATAGACACCTGCTCATGCAATCCATGACGCGTATCACCCTGAATGGTGAGAGACTCACCAGATGGAGTCTTGATTATTACTTGCCTTCTACTGCATACAATCTGGGCTTGGTTATGCGATAACCAATCCATGCCCAATACTACATCAAAACCGGCTAACTTGAAGGGTAGCAGGGATAGAGGAAAAGAGTGGTTCCTAATAGATATAGCACATCCATCTAACACAGTCGAGACGGTTTCTAAGGTACCATCTGCTAATTCTACCTCATACTTTGCACTAACGGCTTTAACAGGCAATCCTAACAGCTCACAGAATTTACTATCCACAAAAGATTTATCTGCCCCGGAATCAAATAATACTCTTGCGAAAACGTCATTAATGAGAAACGTACCAGTTATGACGTTATCGTTCTGGATGGCCTCTTGAACATTCATTTGAAAGACCCTGGCGTTGGTCTTCTTTCCATCCTCCGTCTTCTTGGCATTCTTTGGGCAGTTGGTCTTTATGTGCCCCTTTTCATTGCAACTGTAACAAGTTGCATCTTTCAACTTCTTGCACTCCAGAGTTCTGTGCTCAGAAGACTTACATATCCCACACATCTTGGGCTGGGATTTCTGCTCGAACCTGCACCTTCCAAAATGGTGCTTTCTACAGATCTTGCACTTGGGCCTATCGCCCGACTGTTGCTCGCTTCTCCTGGCCTATAAATCCCTTCTTACTGTCACGGTTTCCCCTATGTTTCTTGTTTGATCGACGTGAATTATCATCTTCACGTTTCCTCTTGTCAGAATCCGCATTCTTCAAGGTTCTTAGTCTCACTGCATCTTGAGTGAGGGACAGAGATAAGTCGGTGACAGATCGGAATGTAACAGGTCGCGAGGCCTTCACATTGGCCTTGATTTCTGGGGCCAAACCCCCAATAAAGCGTGCGATCCTTTTAGGTTCAGGGGTCACTAGGTAAGGAACTAATCTGGATAAGGTGTTGAAACTGGTGAGGTATGCCTGGCAATCTAGGTTCTTCATAACCAAAGATAGGAATTCGGACTCTATACGCTCAACCTCATGCTGAGGGCAGTAGTTTTCCTTGATAAGAGCAACAAACTGCTCCCAAGACATGCTATACAGGGCAGCCATTCCAGAAGCCTGGATCAATGCTCCCCACCAGGCTAGAGCCTCACCTTTGAAAGACTGGGATGCAAACTTAACCATATCCCTTTCAGCACAACCACTGATATCTACCACTGTCTCAATCTCATCAAGCCATGTCATACAGTCAACTGCCCCTTTCTCCTCAGTAAACTCCCGAGGTTTACATGACACAAAATATTTATACGTGCAACCCTTAGCACGTGGGGCTTCATCAACCACAAGCTTCTTGGGGTGAACACTGTCTTCATTTGAGGAATGACGATCATCATCCTTCTTAGGTTTGGGAGGAGTAGGTGGCGGTTTGTTGCGAATCTTAGAATGATTCTTTGGTTTAGCATGCGGTGTAGATAGAGTTCTACTGTGGGTTTCACTGTACTCGCTGTACTGTCGCGCTAAGGCTTTCGCAACCGCATCATTCACAATTGCTTTTAACTCGGCACTAGTCACTAGGAACTTTGCATCATCACGGTTCTCAACCGGATGGCTATTGGCTTCTTCTGATCTGGCCATGTAGCTTCAAACGCTACATATAATAGATAGGCAAGGTTTTCACTTAAAGGCTCTTTATAGTATTTTATGTTTTATTAACCAAGGTTTTAAATTGCCATTTTAGGTTAATTTATTAAAACATTAGGATGTTGTTATTATCCTATAATACTCTTATTATTAGCACATAAGGCCTAGTCACAAGGACAGTTAAGATATTTAATAACCAAGATTTTACAGTATCTAGGTGTTTTAGGTCGAATCATAGTTCGTTACCATCTATTAACAGGGAGTCATAAGCTACCACTGTCCTTAGTCACGGAGGACATTAAATTATTGCCCACAGGCACTTCACTTCAAAGAAGTGGTTAAATAATTAAGGGAATTTAAAATTAACCCTTTATGAGAGATGGCCTGTGTGACTTTACTGATTCACAGTTTGCCAAGAGCATTAACATACTAACAGATGTTAATAATTGGAATCTATTATGTGGGTTATACCATCTTGGCCAGGTTTGAAATAACACAAAGGCTAGGTTTTACCTCCAAGATTCTTTAATAATTAACGCAGAATAATCCTAAATTGAGATGTTAATTATGGATCTTAACCTTATTATGGAACTACCATCTTGGCCTTGTTTTATAAATTATAAAGCTAGGTCTTGGTTCACTTTAGATTTTTACCATAATTACAAATGGCAGATCCTTTTAAATATTTCATTTATCTTCATAATTTATGCATGTAATAAAATGAAAACTTAATTAAAACATCCCACAAATTGTTTTAAATCAGAACAACACTTGCCCAAACGGGACTTCTACTAAAATAAATGAAAATGCCCACGCAGGGGCGGGAAACAAGAACAAACCCACGCAGGGGTTAACTAACCAAACTTGCTCACGCAGGAGCAGAATACAAACAACAAGCTCACGCAGGAGCTGAATACTGGAATAACAAGTCCACGCAGGGACTGAATTACACACAAATAAATAACAAGGGTTTTCAATGACCCCTCCTCTTTGACTTCTCCTTAAGCAAGTCTGACAGCCCTTTGAAGAAACCTTGCCGCTCTCTGCGGTCTTCACGAACCTCCTGTTCAACTTGGCTCAGCCTCTCAAGGACTTCCTGCTGAATCTGTGGCTGTGGCGGCTGATACACCGGTTGAGGAGGTGGCTGATGCTGGTACCCATAAGTTGGGTAACCAGTAGTCCATGGCCCTCCGTATGGTCCTTCAGGGTGAAGGGCATTGTAGTCCCGAGCTACCTGATACGGATCTACTTCCGCATAACCGTAGTTGTAGTTGTAGTGGGTGTGCGCTGGCTGCTCGAAGGGGTTGTATGCCGCTGACCCAGCATACGTAGGAATTGGGTTATCGAAACCCAAAGGTGGTACCACAGGTACTGAGTTGACATCTGGTATAGGGCTTGTTGGACCACCCATCTGCGGGTCCTCTTCTTCCTGAAGTGGCGGGTAATGGCTGCCACTTGAAGGTTGGGGAGTACTGATTCGAACTCCACCTCACACGGACATCCGTGCATTTGACCTTCTCCGCCTCGGCGGCTCCGGAGGCGGTTGCTGCTCTTCTGGCGGTGGTGGCGGCGGTGTGACTGCCACAAATCGTTGACCCTCCGAAGGGTCCTGCTGCTGTTGATACTGCTGTTGCTGCTGGTGCTGGTGGGACGACGAGTGCTCAGACGGGGTGAAGTACCAATCATACTGGTTGAACTTTTCCATAAAACTGTCCGGTCCGCGGTATGGCGATCCATGGAATGATGACCCATCTGAGATCTCAATGGGATGATTCGGCGTTCCTGATGCAGGCTCCACGGGGTCAGTATCCTCATCCATGTCGTTTTCCCCTAAAAAGTGGTCTTCCGGTCCAAGTGGGTTAAAACCCACGGGTTCTGGCAGAAGGTTAGCCAGGTTAAATCGGCTTTGGAAAACGGGGGTCGGGTTGCCAAAAGAATGATGAGAGTTGGATCTCTGTAAAGGTATGAAAGCTGGCGGCTGGTTGTTGGGCTCGTTTTCTGAATGGGGCCCAAAAGAGTGTTGGTAAGAAGGTGAAGAGCTAAGGGATACAGATCGCCTTCCGGGTTCGACATAAAGCCTCCATGGTTCTTGCGGGCTTGTGCTCATAGTGATAGATGGAGTACGCCGGTGCGAAGGCCCGGCCTCGTGATCATGACCTGTCACGGGTCCTTTGCCTCTACCGCGAAGGAATCTGGGTGGCATAATGACCTGCATACAATATTTAGATAACAACAACAATATAATTATAAGAGACTCAAAATAAAACAAAACAGAGTTTGTCCTATGTTCGATGTCTAGACTCGGAACTCGAAGAATGTGCAATTTGTGCACTGAGATTAAACACAAAAGGCTGGTGTTTAATTCACTCAGTGTTGGCTCTGATACCAACCTGTCACACCCCTAATTTCCACGTGTCACCGGTGGGCCCGGTGGGGGAGTATCGTGACGTAGTTGATATCATCATTTGTCAAACAACACAAATTATAATGCACAGCGGAAGCAAATGAAAATAGATTTATTTCAACCATTAAGTGTAATATCAAGTATCACAATTTAGTCGAAATAGATCCACAGGCGGATCGAAAATAAAAGAAGGAAATTGTTCAACAGATAAATGCATCCCAAAGCTTGCGAGACTCTATGATGCTAAGGAGAAACCAGCCTATTGCGTATAGCACCTGCACTTAATCTTTTTGGGGAAAATACGTCAGTTTGCACTGGTAAATACAATTTAACTGACTCATTTTGAAAACATTTGAAAAATTTGGTTTTAAATGCACAAAGCACAAAACATTTTATAACTTGGGAATAATTAATCAAAGTTAAACTTGTAAAAGATTTACATGTTTGTTGTGCGTTCAGTCGCCCGAGTCGTGTCGGGTTTAAGGTTAAATGACACACCACTTAGTATAAGTCCGCGGCGGGAAGCCAACGTTTATACCTTAATAATATGGACATAATACCGGGTGTACGCCTACACCCGGGTGTCAAGGTCGTGGCAAAAAATGATGCCAAGGATATCCGGGACATGGTCATTAAGCTCCCAAAGGCGTAAAAACAAACAACACCAAGTTTTCAAACGGGTCACATTGATAATACCCAACTACTAATGAGTTGGGGTCAATTGCCCGACCAAGCGGTATTTTATATACCGTACCCCCAAGCCCGTATAGAGAAAATAAGTTAAAAGTATTTTCCTGAGTAAGTATAACCACAATTTCAAAAATGCACGTGTCTTTTACTGGGCTCCTATTCTGGAACGAAGGTTATAATAACCTATTAGAATCCTAACGGGTCTTTTAACATAGCCTAAGCTTAGACCGGTTAGTTTCGAAGAATAAATATGGTTTAATCGCGAGGAATGCGAAAACCGGGGAGGAATGTGATTTAGACCCTACAAGCTTGGATACTTGTATAATATGGGTAATACTAAACACATTCTGAATTTAGAGACTAAGATGATACGGTTTGACCCGTTTCGGCTAATATGCGTGAACTAGTCATATAAGCCGATCCGAACGCGAAAGTGCGTAACGAGTAACCATATAAATCATATGCAAGTTTCCTGAGATTATATGCACCAAATATGTTGCAATATCAGTAAGGTATGTCCAATTATGCCCCAAACGTTTTTAAACGCCAATTACGCCTCGTAAGGGCATTTTGGTAATTTTACATAGGCTAAAAGGGTAAAAATGGGAAAACTGAGTTTTTAACTTTAGTCTACTGTTATAATATATATTTTTATTAAATATATCAGTAGGTATTAGATCTTTTATCTAAAAACTAGTTTCGACATATACTATGTCGTAAAAATGCCTAAAAAGGCGATTTGGAGCCATTTCCGGGTTTTAAAAGAAAAGCTGATATTTTTATATTTCCAAAAGGCTCAACATATCATATTTAACATAATAAATCAGTAGAAAAAGGTTTGAGGTCAAAAGGTTTTGTAAAACTCATTCTATGGCCGAAAGGGCAAAATCGGCATAAGCCGAATTAAGCTTAAAACCTCTAGTTATGCTCATCCTAAAAATAAATAAAAATCTTTAAAATTCTCAAAATATCATTATACAACAGTGGGTATAAAGTTTTGATATAAAATTCGGGTTTAAATAGGTTATGCGTTAATTACGCTAATTATTTACTAAGAAAGCTTCTAATTACGCTAATGAGCATAACTCTTAATCTAGACCTCAAACTGATGTCAAATTTTGGGGACAAGTTTATATTTCAGTAACTAAGTTGTCTACCCTTTTATATTTTCAAAAATCATGATTTTTGGACATTTGGGCATAACGGTCAACATATGGGCATTTAACGGAAATATGCATACGAACAAGATATCTAATGAACCACGTTGTATAATCACAGGAGGATATACTAACATGTTATTAGGTCCAAAAGAAGCTCTAAGGCAATCTTAATCTTGACTAAAACGGGTCAGAACTGAAAGTCAAAGCGAAAGTCAAACTATGCGAATTTCGGTTCCGAACCGGGTCTAAACAGAAAATTGTCGAATTGAACATGTTGGAACATGTTCTTATGCTTATTACCAAGTTATATTAATGTTCAAACAGGTTACATGCAACCTACATTGCTAATTATGCGTTAATTTGAGATTAAGCATTCTGTTGACTTTTTATGATTAGCTTTGACTCGACAATTGACATGCTTAGAGTGGAAATCTGGAAACACCCTTTTAAGGGTTTGTTACCCACTTAATTACCTTCCTAAAGGTATCTTTAATTCGTGATTTGACAGAGCACATTATGCTTAATCACGAAGTCAAACCTTAATTACGACGGTTTGACTTTTACTTAATTAGCTAAGCTAGAAAGGATTAAAGAAGGTTAAGGATACTTACAAGAGTCCTAAGAAAGATTATAGAGCCTAAGAAAATGTGTTGGTGACCAGAGGAGCTCCAGAAAGTCTTTAGCCAAAGTTCCAAATGAGCAAGTGTCAAATGATCACACTTGAACCCTTTATATAGTGAACTAGGAGCTCCAAGATCTTGACAAGCAAGTCTAGGGTAGTAAAGGGATGATCCCAAGTGTCCCTAAGGAGCTATTTACTGCCTAGCAAGCCCATAGATTCCCAAATTTACGTTGTGAGTCGGTTAAACTGGTTAAACAGGCAGCTGTCCAAAAGCTGCTGCCAGCGACGGTCTTACGGACCGTAAGCTTGAGGCCTTACGGTCCGTAAGGACCTCTTGCGGACCGTATGCTACAGGGGTTACGGTCCGTAACCGACTTTACTGAAACATGGTTCAGGTGCCTTCCTTACGGATCGTAAGCCTAAGGCTTTGCGGTCCATAACCGATCCTTGCGGGACATGCTCATGCACCCTGCTTACGGACCGTAAGCCAAGGGCCTTGCGTTCCGTAAGCGATGGCTAGATGACAAAAGTTTGAAAACTTTTATGTCTTGACCATGCAATCCACCATTCCGAAATCAGACTTTCTTTTGCAGATGTGGGCCACCTTGACCAGCCATTGCATGCCCTACTTCCTTTTACATGTTCCTCATTCAAACTCAAATCATAATGGGACTTATAAGATCGACGGAGATTCCAAAAATGAGTCTTGGACTCTCAATTACTTGGCCAAGCTATAACAATTCTTATTTACAAGAATTTTATTTAGATTAGGAGTAGTAACAACCTATATTTCCGAAGTCCTTGATAAAGATGTAACTTTATTTATCTGAGAGCAACCGGTTATCATATGAGATGATTATTAATTGATTTAAGGATCTTGGGATTTATAAAAGTTCGGGTCGCTCAGAGGTGATTTAATAACGTGTCGCCCTTGGGTCGTTCAGAGGTATTTTAAATAACATGACGCCCTTTTTATTAGAAATCCTACCACATATCTGTTTATTTAATCCAGTTTCTCTGACACGTCTGTCGTACATGACACGTGTCTTTATTCTAATGGACAGGAATTTTCGAGGTGTTACATATAGGCCTATAGGTGTGGTTTAGGTCCCGTATAGGCCTATAGGTGTGGTATATGTCCCGTGTAGGCCTATAGGCATATACAAGACCTATAGGAAGCCTATACGAGACTTGCACTACACTACACTATACGATACGATGCAACACGGTACTATACTATACGATACGATATAACACCCGTATAGGCCTATAGGTGTGGTTTAGGTCCCGTATAGGCCTATTGGTGTGGTTTAGGTCCCGTGTAGGCCTATAGGCATATACATGACCTATATGAGACTTATACGCGGCTTATACGAGACTTATACTATACACTATACGATACCATGCAATACGATACGATATAATGCCCGTATAGGCCTATAGGTGTGGTTTAGGTCTCGTATAGGCCTATTGGTGTGATTTAGATCCCGTGTAGGCCTGTAGGCATATACATGACCTATAGGAAACCTATACCATACAACACTCGTATAAGCCTATAGATATAGTATAGGTCCCTTATAGGCCTATAGGTGTGGTTTAGGTCCTTTGTAGGCCTATAGGTCACGTATCGGCCTCGTATAGGTTTCCTATAGGTCTTGTATATGCCTATAGGCTTATACGAGACCTAAACCACACCTATAGGCCTATACATGTGTTATATCGTATCGTATAGTATCGTATCGTATAGTATCATATCGTATCGTATAGTATAGTATAAGTCTAGTATAGGTTTCCTATAGGTCTTGTATATGCATATAGGCCTATACGGGACCTAAACCGCACCTATAGGCCTATAAGGGACCTATACTACATCTATAGGCTTATACGAGTGTTGTATGGTATAGGTTTCCTATAGGTCTTGTATATGCGAGGTTAATATACGAGGCCTATACAGGACCTATACTACACCTATAGGCCTATACGGGACATATACTATGCTATACGATATGATATCACACTTATTGGCTTATACGAGGTCAATACATGACATATACTACGCTATACGATACGATATCACACTTATAGGCTTATACGAGGTCAATACGTGACATATACTGTATAGTATAACTCTCGTATAGGTTTCCTATAGGTCTTTGTATATGCATAAAGGCTTATACGACGTCAATACGTGACATATACTACGCTTTACGATACGATATCACACCTATAGGCTTATACGAGGTCAATACATAACCTATACTACACTTATACGATACGATATCAAACTTATAGGCTTATACGAGGGCAATACGGGAACTAAACCACACCTATACGATACTATATCACACTTATAGGCTTATACAAGGTCAATATGGGACCTAAACCACACCTATATGCCTATACGGGTGTTATATCGTATCGTATAGTGTATAGTGTATAGTATAAGTCTCGTATAGGTTCCCTGTAGGTCTTGTAATTCATAATATTTGTATTATTTTTAATTTTTATAATTCATAATATTTGTATTATTTTTAATTTTTATAATTTATATTTGTATTATTTACCAATAATATTGTTTTTTTTATAAATAAACATGGAAATACCCCAAAGTACACACAATTAATTTTTTTTTTATATATAAACAAAGGAATACACACAAAAAAATACAAAAATGAAGCTTTATATACGCTGCGTATAGATCCCTACGCAGCGTATGAAACAAAAATGACACAACTACCCTTGTATTTGGCTTCGTATAGCCTCAACACAAGGGTATAATGGACATTTTCTAACCTTTATCTACGCTGCGTATAGCTCTATACGCAGCTCATATAAACCTTGTGAAAAACTGATGCTTCAAACCCACCAAAATGATCCCAAAAGTTCAGAAGGTTTATATACGCTGCGTATAGAGCTATACGCAACGTATATAAACCCTTGTTTTCTGTGCAATAGTTGCTGAATTAGGCACTGAGATCCATGCTTTACCTACGCTGAGTATAGGTCTATACGCAGCGTATAGTTGCTGAATTAACCCTATACGCTGCGTATAGACCTATACGCAGGTAGGTAAACCCTGATTCAACTAGGGTTTGGTGTGCCAATAAGCACGTTTCTTACAATTTTCCTACATATATCCTATCTGTTTTTACCTAAAGACTTTACAAAATTGTAAGAAACGTGTTTATCATGCATACAATAGATACAAACCATGGAACATGTATCCACATCCAAATGAAATAAAATGAGACTATGATTAGAACGAGGATCCCACACAATTATTAATCATTTTTTTTACTGTTTTTTTCCGTATGGCATGAATTGACTTGTCCAAGGAATTATATCACTCAATGGTATGGGACCTCTCTAGATTTCACAAGATCTTGTTTGAACACCAAAAGGCTAAGAACAGCTGGTCGGGTAAAAAAGAACACCTTATCTTTTCTTTGTCCTTGAGATCGAGTCATGAATATCCACATCTTTTGTATCTACTGTATGCATGATAAACACGTTCTTATAATTTTGTACAGTCTTTAATTAGGTAAAAACAGATGGGATATATGTAAGAAAATTTGATCTACTTTTTGTTCTAAATAAACAAAATATATTAGAATAAATATGAATACATATTAGTAAAAGACTTCAAACCATCATATACAACAATATCTTCGGCTATAGTAACCAAACGAACTAAGAAACAATAAGAGTTTGTTAAGACCTCTTGTTTGATACATTTCCTTTAACCGGTACAGTAGGTGTACATTTGGTGATCGAACTAAGAAACGATAAGAGTTGTTTAAGACCTCTTGTTTGATACATTTCCTTTAACCGGTACAGTAGTTGTACATTTGGTGATCGACGTATGAGTATGAGAAACACTATGATTTCTGTGTTTGATCGTTTTAGGTGGAAGAAGATAATAAATTACAATTTTGATAACGAACAAGACACCTAAGTCTTTTGAAATGGAACAGTATTTTTGATATTACTCGTTTTATTTTCTGAAATATATTTCTTACTTAGTTTTTTCATATACTATTGCCATCTGGTGTGTTTCTACGAAATGAATCGACAAGTTCAATTTATTGTTATCCTATAAGGAATTGTCAATGGTTTTCAATTGTTCTTGTGTACGGGTCATTTGATATTACTCCTAAGCCTGAAGTTTTTTAACCCACATTTTAAGGTTTACCTTTTTTCAAGTTATGTATCAAAGTCAATACTTTAAGTATGAATGATCGTTTATCTTAGCTTTGTTTTTGACATATGTTAGCTGGTTGCAAAACTCTAACAAGGAGAACACAAACCCATAATTGATTTTAAAACAAGTTCATAGAGAAGGGCCATAATAGCGTTTCTCTTTTATTTATTAAGGATTAACATGAGTTACTTGGCCTTTTCAAACACAAACTCAAAAGGAGTACCACTGGAAACACTTAGATGTCTAGTCCCTTTATCTTCGTAAAGGCTTACGTTATAGCAACGAACAGGAGGGGTGCCTCCACAATAATAGGGACAATGTTGAAGCATGTAGCTATGCACCTTTGGACTTGTTGGCTTAGGATAATCAACAATCTGAAAACATGAAACATCTTCTTCAAAGGTCCCGCCAGTTGTAACCAAGTTAGAAGGTGGCTTCGCGTCAGGGTCGGCGATCTGCCAAAAGGTCCACTTTTCACACGAACCGTTCTTGGGCCGCCCAGAGTCAATACCAAGAGTGCGTGATGTTTGGAGATATTTTTCACGTTTTTCATCATCAGAGATTAGAGTAAAGAGGAACTCGCCACCTTTGTTAACCTCAGCGGGATCCTGCACTACATATGATGGACAAACTTTCTTATTGTTTTTTGTGTCGGTTAACTTGATTCCGCCGCCCTTAGCCCAGATCACTGGACCAATGGAGTATGGAGCATCATTCAACACCTTTTTCCCTTTAACATCATATATGAAATCTTTAGCACCAGTGGTAGAGGGTATTGATTGTGTAGTGATGATGAGGAAGACAACATAAGAGAGTAGGAGTGGTGGCTTCATGGTATGATTAAGATCTTTTGATCAATGTGGTGTAATATAATATTTATTAGTGAGAGCGTCATCTTAATTTATAGGCGTTTGTAAATCAGAGATATTTCATTGATAATGCGTTTTCAATATATTTATATTTATTTATAAAAAGCTTTGTGGCATTTTTTCAAAGCTATTTTGTGTGTGTAGTCGTTATCAACTACAGGCATTTTGTTTTTGTTATAGCTTTATACAAGAAAAACAGATCACTCTATATATGGTGACGAGTGGTGGGTGGACCCTGAACCTCAAAACTTCCTTTAGTGTAAGAAAACTAAAATATAACTAGTAATACGGCCCATGGGTGATGCACCGCGAACACGTTACAAATATCGAATGGATTAGTTTAAGTGTTATGTGATGCGTCAATTATATGATAACGCGTGTTTCAACGTATTCGATTTAACTCAGTGTAACATATATGAGTATTGTGGTTGGATCAAACAACAATCATATATACCCCGTAAATCCCATGTAGCAAAGCTATTTGTATGGTCTCAGGAGGATATGGGATGTAAACAAACCTTACCTCCATCCCATGGGATAGAGAGCCTTTTTAACGAAAATCATAACGTATTATATGTGACCCAACTCATACATAGGAAACATACGAAAAAAGCATAAAACGTGAAAGGAAAATACCGACACGATTAAAAGGGATTAATTAAAGCTTTTAATAAAGAAAAAAAACTACAAAAATGAAAAAAAAAATTGGGTAAACAAGAGTGTATTGAAGTGTAAGGACTAAAGTCAAAGGTGTAATATATAATATAATATTAAATTTACCCGTCGTACGTTGTAGCGGAGTCCAAACGTTGAGTAACTTTAATTTAGATCATCAATTATGAATAAACGAAAGCGCAATATATTTGACCACACGCGATTCGGGGCAAAATTTACATCAATATGTAGACAAATAGAAACGTACATAAAATAAGGATGCAAATGTATTATATTTGACCTGATTCGTTTACAACAAAAGTTTACGGCGAAATGTAACCCAACTCGATTTTATACTAACACGTACATAAAAATATACACATAAAAAAACAAAAGGGTAAACTCGAAACATTAGAAATCCGAGGGGCTCAAATATCTATAAGGGTTTCTTTGATTGTTTGTTTAGTTATTAGAACATTAAATTATACCAACACTTACATAAAATAATACACATAAAGAAACAAAAGGGGTAAACTTGAAACATTAGGAACTCGAGGGGCTCAAATATCTATAAAGATTTCTTTGGTTGTTTGTCTAGTTATTTGAACATGTTTTAATTTCAAGGCAAAAGTAGAATTTATAAGAGTATTATATGTGGTTACACAATTACAAAGAGTTCAAGTCATAATTCACAATCAAACCAAATAGAAAAGTAGAAGAGAAGCATTTGTGAATAACTCTCACATTCTATTAAGAAAACAAAACTCAAAACTGATTACATTTTTCTTAACTTTAATCACAATTTTGAAATAATAAACCTTGTATTATATTTCCTTCTCACAAACATCAACATGGTATCAAGCCTTGATTTTTTCAATTCACCCTCTTGTTCGGATGATCATATTCGGCTCCCAAGTCGCGACCATCAGTTTATTTTTTTATATTTTTTGCCATCGTGTGAACCACTGAATTGTAGTGTAATGTTGTGTTGCCGTCTCTACAACTTGATTGTCGTTTGATTCAGTTAGCTAATTGATTCAGATTACTCGATTAATTAATGTCGGTGGATTCAATTGCATTGCATGTGAGATATCTTTGCTGTGGAATACTTCAAGTGTCTTCTTGCCGTCATTGCCGTATCATCATTTAATTGATTTTTCCTCAACTAATTAATTGATATAAATTAATTAATCAATTAATAGTTCGGTGGATTCATATAATCAATTCACTGTTTCTGTGATATTACTTCGACGAAGTCGATTTTTTTTAACAATTATATTAGGTTATAACCCCGTGTATTACACAGGTCCAATAAATTATATACTAAATAATAAAACAATATATCTTTAAAAACCTCTTTTATTGCACGAGTTGAATAAATATAATTTTATATATTAAGTAATAAAAAGTTATATCTATAAGAATCATATTGTACGGGTTGAATAAATATAATTTTATATACCAAATAAAAAAGTTGTATCTTTAAAACCATTTGTTTTACACGAGTTGAATAAATGTAATATTGTTTACCAAATAATAAAATAATACATCTTTAAGAAACCTCTTTTATTACATGGGTTGAATAAATTGTAATTTTATATACCAAATAATAAAAAAGTAAAATCTATTTGATACCAAATTAAACAAAACGTTCAAATATATAGTTAATACCAAGAGTAAATTACGATTTTGGCCCATGTGGTGATATCACTTTTATCCTTTTAGCCAACAAACGAATCTTTTAACATCTGAGCCCACAACGTCTTTTTTCTAACCCTTTTGGTCTAACCCTTTTGGCCTACCAAAAGGGTTAGAAAAAAGACGTTGCGGTCCGAAAGGGTTAGAAAAAAAGATGTTGCAGTCCAAAAGGGTTAGAAAAAAAGACGTTGAGGGCTCAAATGTTAAAAAATTCTTTTTTGGGCTAAAAGGGTAAAAGAGATATAACCACATGGGCCAAAATCGTAATTTACTCTAATATCAAATTAGATAACTAAGTTTGAATTTGAAGTAAATAGATAAATATAAAATTAATAATTAAACTAAATAATATTTAGTAGGATGATTATTTATAATTAATTAGAAGAAACTAACTTAAAATTATAATTATTCATAAGACATGGCCTAATATGATGAAAAGCGTCCTCAAAGTAGTTTCTTTTATTATATGTATAGATTTAATCGTTGATGTGAAAGGTGTTCACCACCGACAACTCCTGCTGCTCCAGTTTGTTACTAGTCTCCTACGGTGAGCCCATTTGTTATCTCTTTTGTCTTTTTATTATTATTATTTTGTCAACCTCGGAACCAACCTAAATACCATGTCACTTTCAGTCACATCTTTTGATTAGACTCTACGGATTAGGAGGGCGTAAAAAGGCTTTCAGTCACACATGTTTTGTTTAGAATGTACAAAGGAGGAGGGCATAAAAAAGGAGTGTGAAGCGTCATATCACATGTAGGTCCCTCTAGGAGGATGACGAACCTCAAACCTTGTTATACTAACCCACTAGCGAGTGCGGAATCCAAGCTAGCAAGCAAACAGGGATGAGACAAGTATCAACACAAACACACAAAGGTTCACCGATTAACACAACTTGTATTAATGCAAATGAAGGTTTCGGTTACAAGCACAATGTTTACAAATCTAACTTGCAAACTCTCAAAGTGTGTGTGTGTTTTCGGACATAATGCTCTCAACTATCTCTCGGTATCTTTCTGTCTGTGCATCTGTCTAAGTGTCTGTCTAACACATACACTGCATGGGTATTTATACCCAGCCCGTGATGTCCAGTCCGAAGGATCCGATAGATGGTCCGAAGGATCATCTATCGATGACAAGTCACTCGAAAGATCAGCAGGGACCTCGAAAGATCACCTTTCGAGGTCTAATCATTCGAAGCATATCTTTCGATGAGATCGAAGGATCTACATCATCCTTCGATCTCTTATCCTTCGAGACAGAACATCTTTCAACATTTACCAACTGTTGTCCAAGTCAAACCGGAGGATGGTTGACTTGGTCAACTTACAAGACCGACAAGGACATCGTTTACATCGTGACCGAATACAGACAAAGTACAGACACAAGTGCATCAACAAACTCCCCCTTGGTTGTAGCTTTGTCTTTATCTTCTATAGCTGTAGACTCGTCTCGATGTCCTTTCAAGTCTTCAAAGTCGGAGGATCTTCAAAGTCTTCACGTCTTGAAATCAGAGAGTGTATCAACAAACTACCCGTATCATGTAGGAGGTGTGTTGACAAACTCCCCCTTAACATAAGCTCCCCCTTGAGTTATGCTCGTGAAAAGACTCTATCTTTATGAAGTGAGATCCTTGTGGTGTTGATGATGGCCAGCGGCAACTCGATCATCTTCATCTTTTGAGCGCCTTCTCGTCGTGTCTTCATTCCAAGGCTTGTCATCGACCATGTTCTCCAAGCCTTTAGAATCTGCACATGCAAGAAATCTAAACGCGTAATGAGAACAACTGCTTGGAATAGTATAAACAAATGACACACGAATGACCATGTCATAATCAAACACCGTCCGACAGTTTGAAAGTTTAATAAATTTGTCAATTTTAGTCTTTAACTTTCAGACATGCAAATTTTGACCGTTTATGAAGATTTAGTCATTTCAGTTTTCAGTCAGGTTTCAGGTAACGAAGACTCGAGCTCCAACATCGTACGATCGAAAATAAAGTAGAAAGAAAATATTTTTGGCTTTTATAAAGTTTATATTAAAACACGCCTAAAATCTTTTTGGTATTTTTGAAATTAAAAGACAACAATTTAAAATCCTTTGAGTGTTATCAAACGACATCACCGCTAATGTCGTGCTGATATGCACCAAACGACGAAACTGTTTAAAAGAAAAAAAAAACAATAAACGTTAAGCAGTAAATAAATATATACAGACATTCTTTTTGCGAGTTTCGAGGGTAAGAGAATCATATCAGTGTACGGTCATGCCAAAACACTCTTGTTGTTCAGTTAGTTAACATTAAGATAAGCATCCTATAACAATTATCGGTATTGTTGTCCACTTAAGCTCAACTTATCAGATGTAATCATGGCGAGGAGATACGTTAAGGTATGATTTATACTTACCGACCGGTGTTCATCCACATCATGACACATTCCCGTATCAAGGTATGCACGAGAGTTCATCTTACAGGTGAGTATACCGATTATCATCTGTTTGACCGTATAAAATTGTGAGATACTCACTTATTTTGATTTGAAAACAAGCCCTATGTGATATAATCACTTATTGATGAGGAACTTGATTTTCATATGCATGAGGGCATAGGTGCAAGTCCGTGAACAGGTCAGTACTTCCGTACAGCAGAGAGACGAACTTGACACCCGGATAACTGTGATATTTTATCACTTATTTGATTTGGACATGTGATTGTTTATCACTTATTGAGGTCGAATGCAGTATGAAATATGTACACGTAAGTATAGTATCATGGAAGATCTAGACTTGCGTCCCCGTTATTTTTTCGGTAAAAGATACAACCATGATACCCAGATGATAAGCAGCATAAAGACCAAATATCTCAGAACCTCGGCAATCTATCAAACGAAATTTCGGTACTAAGACCATATGCCAATGAATGGTTCCCACCTGGTCTTCAGTCGGTTTAAGATTTATATCACCCTGCACACTTTAAAATGATTGTGAGCCTACCGATACATCTTATATAGAGCTGCTTATCGTTTTTCATTTAAGGTTTAAAGAGGTTTGGATAGACCACTGATGTACTATCATTTTCTATTTTGCTCGCCAGGAAACTCATTTTTGTTTTTCTATTGTTTTTGTGTTTTTGAAATTTTTTCGATGTTTTTGGATTTTCAGATTTTGGATTTACTCCCCCTAAAATCAATAAACTAAGATAAATTAAAAACACAAAGGTATTTACAAAAATGATTTTCCGATGTTGGTTTACTCTTGCTTGACCTTAATGCCGTTTACCAATAATAAAAAGTCAAATCTTGATTTGTCAAATGCTTTGGTAAATAAGTCGGCACGTTGGTCATCGGTGTGGACCTTAACAACATCGATTAGTCTTTTCTCAAAGCAATCACGTATGAAGTGATATTTGATTTCGATGTGTTTGGTCTTTGAATGCTGCACAGGATTTCTAGTGATATCTAAAGCAGCAGAATTATCAACGTAAATAGGAGTAGTTAGGAATTCAAAACCGTAGTCCCGCATTTGTTGTTGGATCCAAAGAACTTGGGAGCAACAACTTGAGGCAGCAATGTATTCAGCTTCGCATGTTGATGTAGCGACACACGTCTGCTTCTTGCACTGCCATGTGACTAGGCGATTTCCTAAGAACTGACATCCAGCCGTTGTGGATTTACCGTCGATTTTGCATCCGCCAAAATCAGAATCACTGAAAGCTACCAATTCAAAGTTATTATCCCTAGGGTACCACAGACCGGTGTCAGGGTACGCCTTCAAATAACGAAAAATCCTTTTAACAGCTGCAAGATGTGAGGCCTTCGGATTAACTTGATATCTGGCAAGCAGGCACGTTGGGTACATTATGTCTGGCCTTGATGCTGTGAGGTACATAAGAGATCCGATCATTGCGCGATAGTTTGAGGGGCTAACAGCTTCTCCCTTCAAGTCAGGTGTAATTCCGTGATTAGTTGGCAATGGGGTACCAATGGGCGTTGCATCAGACATCTGGAACCGGCTCAAGATGTCACCAACATATTTAGTCTGATGGATGAATATCCCAGACTCTGTTTGTTGTACTTGTAGGCCCAAGAAGAAAGTCATTTCCCCCATAGCACTCATCTCGAATTTATCCTGCATAATGCGCTCGAATTCCCTACACAAGACATCATTAGTAGAACCAAAAATAATATCATCAACGTATACCTGTACCAGAAGAAGATCTCCATCTTGTTCTTT
Source organism: Helianthus annuus (assembly GCF_002127325.2). Taxonomy (NCBI): domain Eukaryota; kingdom Viridiplantae; phylum Streptophyta; class Magnoliopsida; order Asterales; family Asteraceae; genus Helianthus; species Helianthus annuus. Next base: position 159,238,082 of record NC_035446.2, on the reverse strand, counting down.
GATGAAAAGAGTACAGTCGATAAGACCTCTACGAAATCCGTTCTCCAGCAGATAGTGTGATAAGGTTGCATACCAAGCTCGTGGTGCTTGATGAAGACCATAGAGAGCTTTGTTGAGCAACCAAACCCGATCGGGATGGATAGGATCTTCAAAACCTGGAGGCTGTTCGACGTACACCTCTTCTTCAACCACACCATGTAAGAATGCACTTTTCACGTCCATCTGATAAACCTTGAATCCTTTGAAGGATGCATAGGCTAGAAAGATTCGAATTGCTTCGAGACGTGCCACTGGTGCATAGACTTCGTTGTAGTCGATCCCTTCAATCTGACGAAAACCTTGAACGACTAAACGAGCTTTGTTTCGGATAACAACTCCGCGGTCATCCTTTTTGCATTTGAAAACCCAACGGGTACCAATCTTCTTGTATCCAGCAGGTTTCTCTACGAGTTTCCAGACACCCAGCTTCTGGAATTGTTGCAGTTCTTCCTGCATTGCTTCAACCCAAGCATTATCTTTCAAGGCTTCTTTCCACGTTCTTGGTTCTTCTTGTGAGACATAACACGCGAAGGACCAATCGTTTTGTTGCCCAGATTCTCGAATAGCTGCATACAAGCCTGCATTGTTGTTGTTTCGCAACATGTTTCTTGTTTGAACGCCACTTTGCACATTTCCAATGATGTTTTGTTGAGGATGGGTATTATGAATCCTTGTTTCTGGATTATCTGGAACTGGAACATTTATACCCAGGTTGTTCAGATTAAGATCAACAACCAAATCAAGACCCGGAATTGACGAAGAGGATGATGCAGTAGCCTCAGCTGTTCTATGGGCATCCACTGGAGGAGTACCCTCTGAAGTACCATGAACTGCTGTTGTAGGAGCTTCCTGATCTGCATCTAGAAATTCATCATCCTCTGAAGATTCGTTCAATTCGTTTGCATCATGAAAATCCTCATTGTTGAGAGTATTATTGTTCACCGGAGAAGATGGTTCTTGATTAACAAGAATTGGACGAACCACCGGTGAAACTGTTGCATTGTCACTCTCGAAAAACATCCTAGCCGCAGCATTTTCTTCAACGGCTTCAACATTGATCGAATTGAAGAAATCATCGTACTCAAACATCCAAGGTTGACCCGGATTTTTGACTGGCAAGGTGTGCCTTTGTACTCTGACCTCAGACCATTCCTCGACCCTTTTAGTCTCTAGATTCCAGACTCGTAAGTTAGGGGTGGCATACCCAAGAAAGTATCCATCAATTGCTTTTGCCCCAAACTTTCCATTAGGATCGATGATTGTGCATGGAGCTCCAAACGGTTCTAGATAAGACAGATCTGGTTTCCGTTTTTGAAGAAGCTCAAAGCAGGTCTTGTTGTGCCTTTTGACTGTAAGAACTCTGTTCAATGTGTAACATGCAGAGGCCACAGCTTCAGTCCAGAATGGAATGGGTAGCTGCGACTCTACCAACATTGTCCTAGCAGTCTCGATCAATGTGCGGTTCTTACGTTCAGCGACACCATTCTGTTGAGGAGTATAAGCTGCACTAAACTCATGAAGAATACCCTTTGAAGTGCAAAACTCCGTCATGGAATGATTTTTAAATTCAGTACCATTGTCGCTACGTATCCGCCTAACCTTCAACTTATACAAATTCTCAATCTGAATGATCAAGTTTTTGATAATACCAAAGGTCTCACTCTTGTGTGCCATGAACGCTACCCAAGAAAATCTAGAATAATCATCTGTAATCACGAGGCAGTATTGATCACCCCGAATACTCTTGTGCTTGACAGGACCGAACAAATCCATGTGCAAACGTTCAAGAGGAACTGCCACCGTGTTGATCTTCTTTGTAGGGTGCTTCTTCTTCGTTTGCTTTCCTTTCTGGCACGAAACACAGACGTCTTGAAGATGGAAATTTTTAAGGGGAACACCATTCACCAATTCATTTGAAACCAAATGATTCATTTTGCGTAAGTGAATGTGACCCATTCGTCTGTGCCAAGAGATAGTGTCTTTTTCTGTGGCTTTTGAAACGAAACAAGTTGCTTGTGCAGACGTAGTAATAGCTTGGCTCATGTCAAGAACGTACAAATCATTTATCCTTGGAGCCGACAAGAGAATCCATTCTTTTGGGATTTTGAAGCCGGGTTTCAGCACATAACATCCATTAGCATCAAAGTGTACTGAGAATTGCTTGTCACAAATTTGAGAAACACTAAGAAGATTGTGATCAAGCTGCTGCACAAAGTTGATCTTGTCAAAACTGACAATCCCGTTGGATATCATTCCTTCACCCGTTATATATCCACCCTTATCTCCAGCAAAAGCAACATAACCTCCTCTAATAGATTTAACGTCGTAGAGAAGCTTCATGTCGCCTGTCATGTGCCTGGATGCCCCACTATCAACAATCCAATGACTACTGATAGTTCCTCCTGAAGCACCCTGCACATGAACTCAATCAATTAGTTGGAGATGGGGACCCAAGCCATTGTGGTCTTGGGTCTTCCATTTTCATCAATGACAATAACTTCTTGTCTTTGATGGTTGGTGAATTGTGATGATCCCCCGGATTGAGTAACCGATTTAGGTTTCCATGTCTGTTTTGTTTTACCAGTGTCTTTCTTTAAAATTTTAACTTCTTGATTGTTTGATGTTTTGAAATTTTCTGGTTTTACAGCAACAGATTGTTTTTGAACCACATCAGTTTTAATTGCTTTTTCAATCTTCTTGACCTGTTGACGTTTCTGTTTCTTTTCCTTTTCTTTTACAAGTCGGGGATCTTGTTTTGTGGAAACAGATGGCTTACGGTCAGTTTTGCCACGGGGATCATCAACCTTTTCTTTTAGCTTATGAAGATATGGACAATTACGAATAATATGTCCAATGGTTCCACATTCAAAACATGATCTTCGTTCAACAAACCTCGAAGAATCATGTGATCGTCTAGCCGATGATGTTGAACTTTGTGAACCCGAGGTACTAGGCTTTGAACTGCTTGGTTCATTTCTTTTCTCAATAATAGCCTTTTTGACAAAATCTAAGTTGGATTTATTTTCAAACGTTTCAATTTTGTCCGTTCCCGTCGATTTCACAAAGTTAACGTTTTTCTTCTTCTTTTGATTCGGCTTCTTTTCAGCTTGAGCCGATGTTTTACCTTTGGGTTTGGTGTGATTTTGCTGTTTTGGCATTGTTGGTGATTTCTTGTTTCCAAATTGCTTTCGGATTTCAGCTTTTGGGATAGGAGGACACTGTGTAACTGTAACTTTAGGTCCTGCCTTTCCCAAGAACTTACTCGTCGAATTCTCAAAGACTTTACTGATTAAGGATTGATTAACATTCTTAATAGGAAAATCTTTGTCAGAGTAAATTTTGTCATCACCAACAAGAGTGTACAGCAAATTCACACTCTCCGACTCTTTTGCAGACGAGGACTCGATTGCAACAGTCTTATCGGTTTGTACAGGGGGATCACATAGAATGTGATTCTCAAGAGGTATGTCCTCATTTTTGGCTACCGCATCAGACTTTGCTGGGACAGTATCATCAGATTCATCATCAGAAGAATCAGCATCCTCAATCACAACTGGAGGATCTTGATTCTGTTCAGCACTTATAAATGTATCTGCTGACACATCTGAATCTGAGGATACTTCCTTTTGGTATCCGAGTCCTGCAGCAAACTCCTTAACATCTAGAGGCACAGATGGCTCAAAGAACACTCTGTCCTCTTCATCAGGCATGGCATCATAATTATGTCTCACTGGTGGTGGACACTTCTTGTAGCCTATGCATGTGACATCTCTCTTTTCCTTCTGAACATCAATGATGTGATCTAACACATAGCTAGAGCTCAAATAACTGTCTAGCTTGAGTTGGATCGCATCACTTTCGGTTTTCACACAAGCCATCTCTTTTTGCATAATCTCAAGGCGAGATATATACAAATTAATATCAGTTTGTTTTCTTGAAACCATTTTAGTCAGTTCAGTTTTATCTTTCTTTAATGTTTCAATTACTGACTTAAATTCTTTTTCATGGTTTTCATAAAACATGTTGGCTTCTGTGCATTTGGAAAGATCCACAGTCAATTTCTGATTGTGGAGGAAAGTCACATCATACTTTTCTTGCAAAGCGTCATGCTTACTTTGCAAGTTACTCAAATTCTCATTCACAGTAGTATGTTTGTCTTGCAAGTCAAACAAACTGGCTTGTAAAGCATCATGTTTGCCTTGCAACTCAGACATACTTTTCTCCATTTCAGCACATCTAGCATGCAACCTAGTACATTCATCACAATTAACAGCAGTGGGTTCATCGACACATACCTGACTTGATGAACTGTCGACATTAGCCATAAAGGCTGAATGGAGAGAAGACGAAGTATAAGCAGCTTGATCCACCAGAATAGATCTTCTTTGAGTTTCTGCTGCAGCTTCTCCCAAGAGTTCATCAAGATCTGCATCGATTGCTGCATTCGATGTCTCACCCACATGATCATCACCAGAATTGGATGATTCTTCATCAACACTTCTACTGTACCCAGAAGAGTCTTCATCTTCAGACGATTCACCACCACTGGCAGAAGATTCTCCACCACTGGTGTGAACTAGCTCCTTCACAATCTGAGCAAAACATGCTGTTCCATCGGGAGCATCATCACCCAACTGGATTGACCAGTCACAACCTTCATCTACCTGAACCGCAAGTGCCCGGTTGGTTTGGTTGTTGACGGGTACCATGGTACGATCATTGTTTCTGTTCTGCCGGTTGCCTTGGTTTCTGAAGGGGTTTTGATTCCCGTGCTGTGCTGGCTTTGTACATTCCCGTTTAAAGTGACCCCGTTCACCACAGTTGAAGCACTTTACAGCTTGCTTATCGAACCCATACTTGGTGTCTCGCTTACTTTCCAAGCTGGTTCTGCCAGTACTTTCCATCCAATCCTTTGCTCTTCTCACAGCACTAGCAAAGGCCCACTTGATATCCATCAAGTCCATCTCTTCTTTATCAATCTGCCTGTAATCTTCTTGTGTCAGATTAATGTTGCCAATCTGACCTTCAATTAACCCACAGTACGCACTCACTACAGTGTTAAGGAGCTCCATGTGTTCCTTAGCTACTTCCACACTGATTTTAGAGAAGCTTGACGTGTCGAGCTGTACTGTACCTGGCTTTGATTGTTGACTAGCAGATGATGTTCCTCCATAACATGCACGTTGTTGTTGAGCAGGAGGCGGAGGAGGAGGTGGTTGTATTGGATTTCCGTACATATCTGTGGTGGGAGGTGGCTTAACAGGAACTTGCACAGGGTTGCCATACATATCCGTGCTAGTAACAAACGCTGTTTGAAGTGGAGCATGTGGACCGGTTCTAGCAGACGAAGAATTGGAAGTTCCACAGTACATCTCTGGATTTTGCGCCACTGGAACTCTTTTTGCCTTTAATGTTTCCTCCTGATCCTTGTTTTCCAAAAGTTGCACGAATTCGTTGATATTAGTGGTTCTCAACACTCCGTTGTACTTCAGGATTTCCAAGAAACTACTCCATTGAGGAGGCAAAGCATCAGCAAACTTCTTCACAACTTCAGCTTGAGTTGTCACTACACTATAATTATCCAATTCCGTAAGCAAATGATAAAATCGGCTTGTCATATCTCCCAAGGACTCCTTATCCATACAAGTGAAACCTTCGAATTCTTTCTTGAGAAGATCATGACGCATTTGACGTGTTGCTGCATTTCCCACTCCTCTGTTTTTCAATCCGTCCCACAACTTCTTTGTTGTCTTGAAGCTGACAAACTGATGGTAGATATCCTTACTCAACGCCTGAGTGAGAATGGCGTATGCCTTCTTTTCCAGATCATAGGTTTTCTTTTTATCTTCTGGAAGATCAGCAAACGTAGCAGAATCTGAAGCAGCAACCTCTATGGCTTGATCGAAATCTGTGGTGAAACGTATCCACAGTTCGGTATTTTGACCGAGAACATATGTTTTAAATCTCTCAACCCATCCTGGATATTCATTCAAATGCATCAACTTTGGAGGTCGATTCAAACTTCCTGTTTCACTTTCGCTTAGTAGAATACTTTGAATGCTCGGAGTTTGATTCGATACCAATGCCCATTGATTTCCCTGAGAAGATGTCGATACCGGCGACTCGGCCCATAAAGGAGATGACCTTGTATTCGTGTATTTTCCATCGTCTGGAGCCGGTGTACCCCACCATGAGGGAGTGACATTTGATCTTGTATATTCACCATTATCTGGAGCCGGATTCCACCAACTCGGATTCATGATTGATAAGCAAAATAAATACTAAGTGAGAATAATCCGAAAGATCACACAGCCGAAGGATCCTGGTCGAAAGATCTGAAATCACAGAAACTAGTTAACAATAAACTGACCACAATCGAAAGATCAACACTTGTTCGAAGGATCAACAGTACTCGAAAGATTACTGTTGAATCTCGAACAATGATGTCGAAAGATTCAAGAACTCGAAGGATTCCATTTTGAAAAATCCTTATCTTTCGAGTTAAATCCCTATCTTTCGGACACTGTCTTTCGAATAGATTCCTTTATCGAAGGATATGTTTCAGACTTCGAAGGATGGGTCGAAGGATGATAGTCTTTCGAGCCTTCCTTGATCGAAAGATAGTCGAAAGATGATCTTTCGATGTTGAAAGATATCTTTCGAGAGAGTCTGACACACTGACGCTGATGTGACAGGTTGGTGAAAAAGGTGATGGGTAGGTAAGGTCAACTTTCGGCAAAGAGTATGGCAGGCTGACAACTTTCCCACCAACTAAGATTTTGAAAGATAATTTGCCCAAAAAGGAAACCTTATCCTAAAACCAGTCACCGGAGCTTTAACCGGAATTTTCGCCGGAAAACACAAAGTCACTTAAAAACAAGTTTTAAGTTACCCAACCCACTTATGAACACTCCCGGTAAGTTTAAAACACGTTTTCCAGTTTAAAAGTGTAGAAAAACCAACAAAAACGGGTGTTAAACCAAGTGTTCAAACACACACCAAGAACTTGAAAAACCCGGTTTTAAACAAGGTAAAGAGCCAAGCTCTGATACCACTTGTAGGTCCCTCTAGGAGGATGACGAACCTCAAACCTTGTTATACTAACCCACTAGCGAGTGCGGAATCCAAGCTAGCAAGCAAACCGGGATGAGACAAGTATCAACACAAACACACAAAGGTTCACCGATTAACACAACTTGTATTAATGCAAATGAAGGTTTCGGTTACAAGCACAATGTTTACAAATCTAACTTGCAAACTCTCAAAGTGTGTGTGTGTTTTCGGACAGAATGCTCTCAACTATCTCTCGGTATCTTTCTGTCTGTGCATCTGTCTAAGTGTCTGTCTAACACATACACTGCATGGGTATTTATACCCAGCCCGTGATGTCCAGTCCGAAGGATCCGATAGATGGTCCGAAGGATCATCTATCGATGACAAGTCACTCGAAAGATCAGCAGGGACCTCGAAAGATCACCTTTCGAGGTCTAATCATTCGAAGCATATCTTTCGATGAGATCGAAGGATCTACATCATCCTTCGATCTCTTATCCTTCGAGACAGAACATCTTTCAACATTTACCAACTGTTGTCCAAGTCAAACCGGAGGATGGTTGACTTGGTCAACTTACAAGACCGACAAGGACATCGTTTACATCGTGACCGAATACAGACAAAGTACAGACACAAGTGCATCAACATCACAACCATGTCAGGAGGGGGGGATGATAGAAAAACATAGAATGGAAGCGACGTAAAAGTGGTGTTTTTATAAAAAAATAAAGAATAAAAAAAATAAACGGGAACCAATCAAAACCAACCAATAAAAAGTCGCCACCTCACCACCCATAAGCCCCCCACGCCGGTGAAGATTTCCCTACCCCACATACCTCGCCGCACTCGACGCCACATGCGGACCGGTGTGCCCGGCGTGAAGAGGCTTCCAGGTTACAGGTAACTCAAATGGACATTAGTGCTAAGGGGTCCTCGTATTTGGTTTGAACCTCCACAACACCCTCTTAGTTACACTACTAGCCCACACTGGGTTACTCAACCGCACCACAGCTTAACCAGCAGCACACAACCCCAGTGTCATCACCTCATGGTGGTCTAGCGCCTTACGGTGGCCACTCGCTACCTATGGCCTCTGCTACTTGGTCTTCCTATCTTGGTCACGAACAATACGATGGGTTTGCTTCTTGTCAGCCACCCGTCTATGGTTGTCAACAGCCACAACCCCTCAACTAAGCTTCCGTTTTCAGTTCCATGTCTATCTAGCCGCCTGCTCTAGACAACAACTATTATCTGGACTTTGGGGTAAGTACTCACATGCAACTCGATCAAGGTAATTTGTGTTCCCTTTATCCTTGTGGCTCGAGAGCTACTCGTGATCGGCTCGGTTAAAAGCTCGAAGGAGCCGAGCCTTAACGAGCCTGAGCCCGAGCTCGAAATAGAGCTCATTTTGTTATCGAGCCCGAGCTGGAGCCTAAAATACAAAGCTTGTTTAGGCTCGCGAGCCTAAACGAGCCTATACAAAATTTTAATTTTTTTATATATAATATATTAATAATGATGATAACATTGATGAGTCGAGCTAGAGCCGAGCTTTGGCTCGTTTAAGCGATGTTGAAGTGAGCTCGAGCCGAGCTTTTAGCTCGTTTAAGGTTGTTCTCAAAATCTTTCTAGTCGAGTCGAGCCGAGCTCGAACTTTGGGTTTTACTCGCGAGCCGAGCTCGAGCTCAAAGAAGTAGGCTCGAACCGAGCCGAGTTCGAGCTTCATAAAAACCTAACGAGCCGAGCTCGAGCCTGGTCGAGCTCGGGCTCGGCCCGGCTCGTTTACACCCCTTCTTGTGATTAATCTAAACTAATCATGGTGGGAAATGGTGCTTTACTTCCGATTAATTACACTGGCACTTGTCTTAAATAATATCTTAGTCTCGATTCAAACGGTTAAAAATCTTATCTATGTCCGTCGGTTCACCATCGATAATTATATGTCTGTTAAATTTGATCTATTTGGTTTCTCCATTAGAGACCTTTTAACAAGAGCGCTTCTCCAATGATGTTGGCGATCTCTCTCCTATTTTACCTTCCTTGCCATCTACAACCGATATTTCCCTTGTAGCAGTGTCATATGACATTTGGCACCATCGCTTAGGTCACCCTGGAGCATCAACTTTCAATTTTTTAACTTCTCGCAAATTTATTTCTAGTTCACAAACATTGAACCCACATTGCCAGGCCTGTCAACTTGGAAAGCATTGTCGTTCTTTGTTTACTTCTTTTGTTATCAAAGCTAGTCGTTTATTTAAACTTGTTTATTCTAATGTATGGACTTCTCCTTTTTATCGGTATGACTATGATTTGTTACAAATGTTATGTTTTATTCTTAGATAAATGTTTGTATCTCATGTGGGTGTATTTTCCTGCATATTTTATCAATCAATTTAAAACTGACATTCAAGCTTTTCAATGTGAAAACGGACGTGCGTTTAATAATACGGCTTTTCATAACCTATTTCAAACTTATGGCATTAAAATTTAGTTTTCCTGCCCTAACATATCTTAGCAAAATGGGAAAGTTGAACGCACAATCCGCATAGTTAATAATGTCATTCGCATATTGGTGTGTCACGCATCCATCGCATCTTAATTTTGGGTAGAAGCCTTACATGTGGCAGTTCACATACTTGGTCTTCTACCTACCACGACACTTCTATTTCAAACCGTTCGAGATGTTGTATAGTTTCTTTTCTTCTTATGAGCACATGCGTGTGTTTGGATGCCTCAGTTATCCAAACCACTCATCCATTGCTCCACATAAGCTTATGTCATGGTCTTCTAAGTATCTCTTCCTTGAGCCATCAGCCAATCATCGTGTATATAAGTGTGTGGATCTCGTTACTCAACGTATCATCATCTCTCATCAGGTCGTCATTGACGAAACACATTTTCTTTATAACTCCTTTCATTCGACACCTCTACTGTCATATTACATAAGCTTATGTCATGGTCTTCTAAGTATCTCTTCCTTGAGCCATCAGCCAATCATCGTGTATATAAGTGTGTGGATCTCGTTACTCAACGTATCATCATCTCTCGTCAGGTCGTCATTGACGAAACACATTTTCTTTATAACTCCTTTCATTCGACACCTCTACTGTCATATTACATTGTCTTTGGTCTACTAGCTTTACCTTGTTCATCCGCTTCAGAAGAAGATTTGACTACAACACTGCAGTCGACTCATCTAGACTAATGTCGTCTCTCGATCCAATGTTGAAGCTGAATATCGCGATGCTACTAATGTTGTTGTTAAAGAAACCTGGATTCATAATCTTCTGTTCCCGGACGTTTCTTGCACACTATAAGTGAGTGCCCGAAAACTTTGCAATGAGAACACACCTGATATAACAACCCTCCTAGAACCCTTAACGTGACCCTAAAACGTTCCTTATATACCCCGTATACGAGAAACGGACCCGAATTACCCTCATACTTATAAAATTCAAGAAAAACGAAGTTTGGGAGTCGCTCACGGGCCGCGACCCCCTTAGCCTTTGGCTTTCGCGAGGAGAGAGCCCAGTTGCTTGCGGGGCACCCCTAGTGCCACGTGTCCAATGACACACCGAGGCTAGGCCATTAACTCGACAAGCCTAGGGCCGCCCTGTTGATCCTCGCGGGCTGCAAAGGCCCTAGCCATATCTCTCGCGGGGTGCGAGAGACCCCTCGTCAGGCCTATATAAAGGGGCTTCGGCTCATTTGTTCAAATCGTTCAAAAATCAATTCTCTCTCAAATAATATGTAGACAATTACTATACACGGGCATAATACCCACTATAAAGCGAAGCTCTGCCTCGTTGTAAGTATTATAACCCTGCTATTACCCTATGCGATCGATTTAGGGCTCCGTAAAGCATGTCAATGGCTCTACCTGACTCAGTCGTTGGAGTTCTGTCTCGTGTTACACTCAATTGATCTAGGATTCAGTAATGCATGTCAAAGCTCTACCTGACTCACACATTGGAATTCTGTCTCGAGTTGTAAGGTTAATGTGATTTGGGTTATTTTACTAACATGTGTGCATTGTTTAATTTTAATAGATAATAACCAGGACGCTATAGTAGTATCACCTAAGTCAACAATCTGAGTACATTCTCTTTTTGTAAATCTTTTTGTGAGTCAAAATGTTCTACCAAAATCTCAAATGTTTTAAAGTACACTTAACAGTAATTGAGTATTTGTAATTCTACAATTACTGCCGGTATGTTGGGGTTTTGTATACAAAATATGAAAGACGTTACCATTAGACAATGAGATAGCCAATGAGTATATGACCCACAGGTCAGATGTTGACAGTACTGAATGAGTAATTGAATAGATATAAGCAAATGTAATTGCGGATGCCCTCAATTCTATAAAGTTGTAAAACTGTTTTGATTAAACTGGGATGCACTCGCCAGTATCTCAGTATTTCTTGCTGATAAAATCTTTTTAAAATGCGTTTCAGGTAACAAAATGTGAAAGTCAATAGAAACCAGCTGGAGAGCACTAAAGGCTTGGAAAATGGCTATAAAAGTTACCTAAATAAAAATGAGTTTTTGTTTTCAATAAATAGGGTTTACCACTACAAATGTATTGTCAAATGAACTTGGGTTTTATCCTAATGATTTGTTATAAAAAGTTTGGTGTTTAACTCTGATAAAAATATTTCCTAACTACGGTCCTAAAGTATTCCGCTGCCAAATTAATAAACACCGATACCACTGATCTGGATCTCGCGGCACCCGCTCCCGGGGTAGGAGTCGGGGGTTGCGACACCTGAGGCTTCCATTGGTGTGTGACCTCCAATGTGCCAATCCTAGGTGACCCGTTTGGGCATGTGGGTAACTCCATTTTGACCTCACTAGGTAAATTCAGATCTGCCCGGGCTTCAACGACCACACGGGCTTATCCCAGTTTTCCATTTTTATCCACTACATGGCTTAGAGTAGTTTTATCCATAAGAAGCTGCCGACCAATACCACTAAACACTTTGCTCAAAGCAATGTCCGTCCATAATTCCATGGGTATGGTATGGACCGAAACCCATAAATGGATAGTGGATGGTTCCACTCTTTCTAGGCAATGGCCCGGTTCCCATTTATTAAGTAGGATTTCTTCATGCCAGAAAATAACCATACAGATAATGTGAGAAAACACTACCAGACTGAATTAACTATTCTTTAGTGAAAACAATTCTACACTTACCCTCCACAGTATTGACGGGAAGAAAGTACTTGATGTGCGCGAAGTGTGTTATAATTTAAATATATATTTAAGCCCTTTTTACACTTTTAGCCAAGTTTTAAATTTATAAAACACGATATTCACTAACACTAAACACACATATGGGCAAGTGCACCCATCGTGGACGTAGTATAGTGTTGGTAAGATACCGAGGTCGTCCAAGGACACAAGAGCTTTTAGTACCGGTTTATCCTCAACGTCTAATCAAATCAAAAAGTTAGAAAAGATTTTTAAACTAAGAAAATAAAAACTAACTAAATGCTGAAAAATAAAAATAAAATAAAAACAGATAGACAAGATGAATCACTTGGATCCGACTCGTGTATTAGTACAACCTTTGATTATTTTCGCACTTTTGCACTTGTTTAAGAGATTATCTTAGTTATTGTAGTAGGCCCCTCTTTTAAAGGCGACGTTACCCTCAACCCAGTAGTTTGAGTCAGCAAGGATACAATCCTAAAGGGTTGGATTATTGGAAGATAATGAATTAAGTTATTAATGCAAATTGTGGTAGGCCCCGCTTTTGGCGGTGACGTTAGACTCGGCTAAGTAGTCTGAGTCAGCAGAGATACAGTCCTAAATAGCCGGGTTATAGTATTAATAGTAGTTAACTTATGAGGGGGTCAAAGAGTTTGGATCCCCGCCATCTAATACCTATGGGCATTGAAGGAGATCCTACTAAAATTGACCCAGGTCCCTTGCAGGACCTCTAAACGCTGAGCAAGGGCAAGACCCTTACCAAACCATTCCCTTAACCCCCGACCAGGTAGCCAACATACCTCCATATAGACCGTGGAGATATTAATGGTGAAAATCTTTTATTTTATATAGACAGTAAAATAATGCCAAGACACCACGGACAAACGATAAGGAAAGATCACCTTCAACATAAGCAACTAGTTATTAAAGTCATTAATACAAAACCAAATAAAAAGTGCAAAAGATTAAAAATAAAAAGTATTATACTAAACACTTGTCTTCACCAAGTGATGTAAGAGACTTAGGCAAACATTGTCACACCCTGGCTTTGCGGAAGCGTGGTTAATTTGGTGTGACTTCTTAATACCATAGCTTAACCATAACAAGCTATATGAATTTAAAATCATGCAAAGTCATCCATTGAAAATAAAATTGTCAAACATTGTCTAAATGGGTAAACACCCAACAACCATTACTTGTCTTAAACAGTACAACTACTACCATAATGCAAACAAAATAATCATGGTTCAGGGGCCATGGCTTGTCCAGGAAAGAGCCATGAGCCTTGAACCCCGGATGACTCTGAATCTAAATGCAGCGGGAAATCCTGCTAAACCGTGCCAGATCCTTAATTCCCTGAAATACATGTAAGTTGAAAAATCAACAATAATGTTGAGCGAGTTCATGCGAAAATGAGTAAATAAACCTTTATCTTTATCAAAAACCCTGGTATGTAGCAAATAAGGAAATAAAAGAGATCACCAATGGGTTGCAAGTCCACTGATATGTGTGAAGTGCAAGTAGGGATGACTCAAACCTAGCGGATTTATGCGTCGGGCACTAAGTCACCCCGAGGTCCGTTATGCTGGACCTGAGGCTGGGCTCGCTACACCCAGATAGATCTACCGCTCCTGTCCCTCGGTCCTCAACGAGGATTAATGGCCTCAAGTTTCTGCCTACCCACTCACATGATCTAAGTAATAACCCTCCTTATGCTAATCATACCATGTATAACATATCCATAATCATTGTAACATGTATTTCACCCCCGCAGTTTATAAAACTGAAAACAGTTAAGAGAAAAGGGGGACATGAACTCACAGTGAGCGCGTCACAAAATCAAGCAATCCAATATCCAAGTGCTGTGCAACGACCTACATGTGCTAATTCTATTAGACGGATGGCCGTGCTTTAGCTTCATAGTTTACATCATTGGAAACAGTTAGGCAACCGTTCCGTGTATATATTTGATACGCATTCTCCTTCCCAAGGATGGGGGATTTAAATACATGTGTATTATCATTTTATTAAGTCCCACTTAATATATTTTATTTCTTATTCCAAAATATATTTATTTTTCTCAAAAATAATATATTTCCTTTTTCTCATAATATTTCCCCAAAATAATATATTGACAATATACGTGCTTATGAACACTTCCGAATAAAGCGTAAGTTACGTTTTGGTGATTAGGTGGTAATAGAAATTACCGTTGTAACTTATATGTTTGCCGTGAAGGCGTTTGTATTATTTCGGGCTTGACAAGGTTAGTAAATATTATTTTTACTCTAAAAATAATATTTATACATTTTCACAAAATAATCATAAACAGTGAGGTGACAAAATATATTTACCGAATAAATATTTATCACTTTTAGTTTTGTGAAAATCCCACCTCCGATTATTTATAAATAAAGTTGTGGCGAAAATATATTTTTGAAAACATGTCAAAGTAGTCTAACACTTGTTAAATAATTCTAAGTGTTAGATTTTTAGAAAATTTCGCCAGAGTTTCCCCTGTAACTGGAGGTGGCCACGCTTTCAAGCGTATCATTTTCTTTTACAAATCATCTCAACAATTTATCAAATCAACCAAATCAATTTTCAACACATCAAATAGAAGACTAGAATGTAAAACCGCGTTGTTTCATGAACTTGTAGTTTTTACAAAAACTACGGTGTAGATCTCGTTATTTTAGTGGATCTATATATAGCATAACTTAATCTTGCAAAAACCTCGTTTTTAGAACAACTTACTTCTTACAACTTCCCGACAATTTTTGTAAACATTGTTATTTTGTCGGATCTTTTATTCTACAAGTGTTTCTATACTTGTAGTTTATAGAAATCGTATTTGTTAACACTTTATCCATTTTTATTAAAACATGATTTTCTCGACACCCGGTCCTACGAATATACCACTTGTACATACGTAGATCGGCTTGTTTTAAATACTATTTTTCATGTTAAAACATTTTTACACAAGTTCATGTTTCCCGTGTGGTGGAGTTTCACCTTTTAACCCTTGTACACAAGAAACAAGTGTATGTCAAGATACGCGATCCGAACAAAGTCGGGTTAAACGATGATGAGAGCCACCACATCGTAGATCAGGCCATATTAATCAACATATTCAAGTACTACGACATTTACACGCGTTTTGAGCTTTTAACCAACGATATTTACGTTTTAGCAAACTTTAAAGTTCCATCAAGCGGGTTACCGACATTCAACCGACAAATATCTTTTTAACCACTTTAGACATGACCAAAAATGAGTTTTAAACGTTATACCTCTAGCTCGGGGCTAGGGAAGAAACTAGTCGAAAACTGCGTGGATAATAGCAAACGGTAGAGGTCCTCCGCGTTCCGTTTGTTCCGAGCTCCGTTGTACGTAACCACCGACACTTGTATACCCTTGGAATGTCAAGACTTGAACCGAAAAACGGATGTGGGGGTGGTGGTGATCTCGGCCGAGAGGAGGGAGAGGGAGAGGGAGAGAGAGTGAAGGTGAGGTGTGTGTGTTTGTGTGTGTGAGAGGTGATGTTATTTATAGAGAAAGTTGTCTCGATCCTCGTGCACTCCAATTAAATATTCAAAAGCGTACTCTCCTTGGCCCCACTAGTTGGCCGATTCCATTGAGTTGTAATGGTGCTCGGTTCGTTTCCAATTGTTCAGTTACGGTTCAGTTTGGTTAAGTGCGTTAACTTTAAGGTCTAACCCCGTTAGTTGTTTCAGTGCATCAAAAGCGGGTGTTAGGGTAATCAGGGACCCTAACTGGCTCAGAAAAGTACTAATATTAATTTTGGCAATATTTTTATGTTCCGGGTATTGTCCGGTTGTTCGGTCGGATAGTAATCCGTTAAAGTGCTTAAGATATCCGTTAAGCGTCATAAATAATATCTTTAGCGACACAATTTATTCTGCAAAGTGTCGGGAATAATTCCTCATATTTTGGCACTTTATTACTTAGCTAGAAGCTAGTGTGTTGATAAAAGTGCTGTGTTTTGTGCTTAAAGTTCGTTTTAGGCACATCCAAATCTCTATATCTTATCCCTAGAGACGTAATCATACAACCCTTGTATCCCTACACACACTATGGGTGTAGTAAAATAATTCTGGCTCATTCAGGCCTTTAGAGGCAGCGTTTGCCTGATGCTGGCTATACCAGCAAGTTCACTGTGTATCCGTTTAGTGCTACTGTGCTTTTGTGCATCATGTTTGTCACTAAGGTTCAGTAAATAAGTAATGTAGTGACAGGAAAATCATAGTATGATGCAGACATGTATAAGTATCAACAATCAAGTAGCAGAAATCTCAGTCAAGCACAGTAATTAGGCAACAATTAATAATTAATTAAGTCGTACGGATACCTGGTTTTGTGAGGGTTGTCACATTCTCCCCCCGTTAAATAAATTTCGTCCCGAAATTTAGGTTCTGCTTGAAGAAGCAGGGTTCTTAGGAAACAGGTGGGGGTATTTCTCTTTCATTCGGTCTTCACGCTCCCAGGTGAATTCAGGACCATGTCCAGCATTCCAGCGAACTTTGACGAGCTTGACACTGCTCCGGCGGGTCTTGTTAACCTTCCAATCTGTGACCTCAACAGGTTCTTCAACGAAGTGGAGCGTGTCATCAATATGAATCTCTTCGGTAGGAATGGCAACGTTAACTTGAGTTGGACTCCTCTTTAGATTGGATACATGAAATGTATCGTGAACGTTATTCAGCTCGGCAGGTAGATCCAACTTGTATGCTACTGTTCCAATCTTCTCCAAAATCTTAAAAGGACCAATGTAGCGTGGATTTAACTTCCCACGCTTCCCAAAGCGTGCTACACCCTTCCAGGGTGATACCTTCAACAAAACCATATCCCCAACCTCAAACTCTTGAGGTTTCCTTTTCAGATCTGCATAGGTCTTCTGGCGATCACGAGCCGCGCTAATGCGATCTCGGATTTGCGCGATCTTATCTGTAGTTTCCTGAACTACATCGGGGCCTACCAGTTGTCTATCACCTGCGTCAGACCAACAGAGCGGCGACCTGCACTTGCGCCCATATAAAGCTTCGAATGGCGCGGCACCAATACTGGTGTGGTAGCTGTTGTTGTATGAAAACTCAACCAGGGGTAAATGCTTATCCCAGCTACCGCCTAAATCCATCACACATGCTCTCAGCATGTCTTCCAATGTCTGAATCGTCCGTTCACTTTGGCCGTCGGTCTGCGGGTGAAAAGCGGTGCTCATATTCAGCTTCGAGCCAAAAGCTTCCTGGAAGGATTGCCATATCCTTGATACGAACCTTCCATCTCTATCAGAAATAATCGAGAGAGGTACTCCATGGCGAGTGACAATTTCTCTCATGTAAATTTCAGCCAATTTGCTTGTATGATCCTTTTCACGGATAGGCAAGAAATGTGCTGATTTCGTCAAGCGATCCACTATCACCCAGATAGTGTCATGGCCCTTAGGCGTTCTTGGCAACTTTGTAACAAAATCCATGGATATATCTTCCCACTTCCACTGGGGCATTTTCGGTTGCTGCAGAAGTCCCGAAGGCTTCTGGTATTCTGCCTTAACCTTAGCGCAAGTCAAACATTGGCTCACATAAATAGCAACATCGCCTTTCATCCTAGGCCACCAATAATAATCCTTAAGATCTTGGTACATCTTATCCGCTCCCGGGTGGATAGAGTACCGTGACTTGTGAGCTTCATCAAAAATAACTTCTCTTAAATCACCAAACAAAGGAACCCAAATCCTTTTCTCAAAACATAACGTTCCTTCCCTGTTTGGAACCAATATCTTCTCCATCCCACGGAGATATTCTTTCTCAAGGTTCTCCTCCTTGAGAGCTTCTTTTTGCGCTGCTCGAATGCGTGAGGAAAGATCGGTTTGGATAATCATTTCCATAGCCCTAACCCTTATGGGCTTGATTCTCTCCTTGCGACTTAGGGCATCGGCGACCACATTCGCCTTCCCTGGATGATACTTGATCTCGCAGTCGTAATCGTTCAGCAACTCAACCCATCGCCTTTGCCTCATATTCAACTCCTTCTGGTTGAATATATGCTGGAGGCTTTTGTGATCTGTAAAGATCGTACACTTCGTACCGTAAAGGTAGTGTCTCCAAATCTTCAAAGCAAAAATCACTGCGCCTAGCTCCAAATCGTGCGTGGTATAGTTCTTTTCGTGCACTTTCAGCTGGCGTGATGCGTAGGCGATAACCTTTTGACGTTGCATCAACACACAACCCAATCCTTGACGCGAAGCGTCGTAGTATACCACAAAATCGTCGGTACCTTCCGGTAGAGCTAAGATTGGCGCGTTGCAAAGCTTATCCTTCAACAACTGAAATGCTTCATCCTGTTTGATTCCCCAATCAAACTTTTTATCCTTTTGCGTGAGGAGCGTCAATGGCTGAGCGATCTTTGAAAAATCCTCAATAAATCTTCGATAATAACCAGCCAAACCCAAGAATTGCCGGATCTCGGTTGGCGTCTTTGGCGCTTCCCAATTCTTGATCGCCTCGATCTTGGTTGGATCCACATGAATTCCACTTTCATTTACCACGTGCCCAAGGAATTGCACGTCTCTCAGCCAAAACTCACATTTAGAGAACTTGGCGTACAACTGCTCCTTTTTCAGTAACTCTAAAATAGCTCTGAGGTGTTGCTCGTGTTCTGCCTTCGTCTTTGAGTAGATCAAGATGTCGTCGATGAACACAATCACGAACTTATCCAGATACGGCTTACAAACTCGGTTCATCAAATCCATGAACACTGCAGGTGCGTTTGTTAAACCAAACGGCATGACAAGGAACTCGTAGTGCCCATAACGAGTTCTGAAGGCTGTCTTCGGGATACTTTCTTCCTGTATCCGGAGCTGATGGTATCCAGATCGAAGATCGATCTTTGAGTAGAAACTTGAACCTTGAAGTTGGTCGAACAGATCATCAATCCTTGGCAAAGGATACCTATTCTTGATCGTCAGCTTGTTCAATTCTCTGTAGTCAATGCACATACGGAAACTACCATCCTTCTTCTTGACAAACAAAACTGGAGCTCCCCAAGGCGAGAAGCTTGGTCGAATAAAACCCTTATCCAACAACTCTTGAAGTTGCGTTGATAGCTCTTGCATCTCAGACGGGGCAAGTCTATAAGGTGCCTTAGCCACAGGCGCGGCGCCTGGAACTAAGTCGATGCGAAATTCCACTTGCCTCTGAGGCGGCAAGCCAGGCAAATCTTCTGGAAAGACTTCCGGATATTCCCTTACGACAGGGATGTCTTCGATCTTCGGCTCAGCAGCCTTTTTATCCACGATGTGTGCTAGGAAAGCAACACATCCTTTCTTCAGACACTTCCTTGCTTTCAGACAGCTGATAATCCGCAACGGCGTCTCACGCTTCTCTCCATGAACAACAATGGTCTCACCATCGTCGGTCGAAATACGGATAATCTTCTCGTGACAAACAATCTCTGCTTTGTTACTTGCTAACCAATCCATCCCTACTACCACGTCGAAGCTTCCCAACTGGACTGGTAGTAGATCGAGAGCAAACTCACGCTCTCCTAACTCGATTACGCAACCTCTAATCACTTCATTGGCTTCTACTAACTTCCCATTAGCTAGCTCGATCGAATAAGGAATATCTAACTTACTAGCGGCTAAACCAAGCATGTTCTTAAATTCTAGCGATACGAAGCTATAATCGGCACCAGTATCAAACAAAACAGACGCATAGCGTTGGTTTACAGGGAACGTACCAGTAACGACATTGGGATCCTGGCGCGCTTCCCTGGCCTCCATGTTGAAAACTCTTCCACGAGCTTGGGTCAATTCCGGGCAGTTCCTCTTGAAGTGCCCTTGATCTCCACAGTTAAAACATCCGGGCCTCTGCCCGTTTCCACCATTGTTTCCAGCTTGGTGGTTTCCCTGGTTTCGGTTCACGGTGCCTGCTTGGTTAGCACGGTTTCCATTTCCTCCTTGATTTCCTTGTGGGCGGTTCCCATTACCACCACGGTTGTTTCTATTCCCATTTCCTCCTTGGCCTCCCCGGCCAGCATTAGCCCAACAGAAATCTCTCGTATGTCCAGTCTTCCCACAAGACTCACAAACCCTTAGACTGCAGCGACCAGAATGATGTTTTTGACATGAGTTGCACTTGGGCTGTGCACCCATGTATCCCCTGCTCTTCTTTTTATCACCAACTGAATCTTGAGCTGGTGCATTCGCTTCTTCCTTCTTGACCACCGTCCCGGTGCTTTGTTTGAAACTTGAAAACTTCCGCTTATTACCACTAGATGACTCCACATGAGTCTCCTTTCTCTTGGGTTCAATCTCATCGAACTTGTTTAACCGAATCGCTTCTTCAGTAAGAGCCACACTGAGATCAATGGCTTCTGTGATGGTTGCGGGTTTGGAAGAAGTCACCATACTGATTATCTGAGGAGCCAATCCCCAGATGAAGCGCTCAACTCTTTTAAACTCGGGTGTTACCATATAAGGTACCACGTGAGACAGATCGTGGAATCTCTGAACATATTCCGCTATCTTCGACCCTTCCATCTTTAAGTGCCAAAACTCAGTTTCAAGCTTTTGAATCTCCGCGCGAGAGCAGTACTTCCTTCGCATAAGCTCTTTCAATTCGGCCCAAGACAGGGCGTAGGCGGCGGCTTCGCCTAGAGTTTGCACTTGAAGGTTCCACCAAGATAGGGCTCCATCTAGAAACAGCCCTGAAATGTAAGTGACCTGCTGGTCGATCGCACATTTGCTCATACGGATGGTGGAATCAGTCTTCTCTGCCCAACGAACGAAGGCAACAGCACCGCCCGTGCCGTCGAAGTTTGTGGGCTTACAGTCCAGAAACTGCTTGAAGGTGCACCCTGCACATTCGTTTCAATATAGGGACTGCATTAGTAATTGCTACAGGAATCCAATTAGACCATGGTACGTCGTAAAGACTTAGGGTTACCATGAGTGGGATTCTGGTTGCCATTGCCGTTGGAGCTACTCCAGCTGGGTCCTCCCTGCGATGCAGCATACTGAGCAATCGCGGCAGCAATGATTCCTTGCAGTTCTTCTTGAGTCGTGGGCATCGGCTGCGGTTGACGTCTTGGTGCCATTCTCTAAAGGTGCGTACGTCGATTAGGCCATAGAAATCATACGTATATAGTAATAGTAATAGCATATAACATCTCATGTTATCAATATATCACACACAACATCCCATGTCCAACATCCCATGTCCAAATATAAAAATAATCAATCAAGTAAATCAGATATGATGAGAATGCGGCGATTGCATATATATCAAGACCATAAGCATAGTAAGTGTGTTAGTACATCCATCAATCACATAGGGGTTACATCACCCCTGTACAAAATACATCATATCAGTGTTACATACAAACAATACATCACATGTATCAACAAAAATCTGTGTGGTCAAATGGTCTTCAAAAGCTGTGCATAACAATCGCGGCTGTCTCACCGGTGTCTACCCTGGTAACGTCGATGATCTCTAGAATGGTGGTGGTGGTGGAGGATAATGTAGGCGGCGAAAGAGAAGCCAATCCTCCTCCAAGGCCTGCTGGGTGCGGATCACGGATGCAATCTGCTGCTCTAGGATCGAAAGTCGAGCAACAATGTCAGGAGGAAATGATCGAAATGGCTGAGCAGATGAGGATGACGGACCAAGATATGGACCAAAAGACAACTGAGCTCTCTCGAGCTCCTGCAAACGCTGAGAATGGGAATCATGCTGGTGTACAAATGACATCAAAAGATCCTCAATAGTATGGCCCAAATGAAATGGGTGGTATGGATCTGTGGGTGGCATGGGTGAGGAAGAGGACCAAAGTAATGGCGCGCTGGTAAGATCGATAGGTGCAACAGAAGATGGGATGGATGCTAACTGAGGCATGACAGGTAATGGCATCGGTACATGGCCAAATGGATGGGCGGAAGAGCCCTCTCCAGGCCCCGCTGGAGGTATGACAGAAGGAATCTGAAACGAGAACTCAGGATGGTGAGCATCAGTGCGGTGAGGAGGAAGCGGCGGAACATCCTCGTCAGCCGGTATCCAACCGTGCTGAGCCTCCTCGTCAGGGGGATCCATGTGCTCTGCAAACAGAGCATGCTCGGGCTCAATAGGCAAGGGGTCAACAGGAGCTAAAACAGGATCAACGTGAGCAACAACAGGATCAATATGATCGACATGAGGGTCAACTGGAATGTCAGCGATCAGAGGGTCAACAAGAGGATCAACAACATGGTCAGCATCTAACAAAGGAATATCATCAACAGGAACATCGCCAAGTGGCTGACCCGCCAAAATAGGATCAACAGGAACATCAGCATGTGCCAAACCATGCTCATGTGCGGGATCGAAAGCAGCGGCCTGCTCTGGAGCTACTGCAGGCTCGGGATCGTCAAACGCCATATCGAAGTCAAAGTCCGGATCGATAGGATCAAAAGGGTCGGCAGGGTCAACGGGGTCCTCTACAGGCTGGTCCATATGAACGAACTCAATATCACGGTCTGGATCGAATACAGGGTCAGAATCCTCGATATCGTCATGCTCAAAAACAAAGCTCGGCATAGGGGCGACAGATGACGCCTGGTCAGGATCCGAGTCATGAACGAAAAGCTGCGTGCTCGCCACATGTGATGGAGCAGATGCCACAGACTCAAAGGAGTCTGGAGCTGGAGAATGAACAGGCGAGTCTCCGGCAGGAGCACCGGCGATCATCAAAAGACCGCCAGCGGGCAAAAGAGCTGGGTCAGGATCCTCGTCCTCGTATAGCTCATCATCGAAAAGATCAATATCGTCACCAGCCTCGGCATCAAGCATAAGCTCATAAGCTGGGTAGGATGCAAGAGGAATCGGGGCGGGAATCACAGCGAGAGGAAGATCCGCAGCAGGACCACCAACGATGGGCTCATCGACGCCGTCAGGTAGTGCGAATGGCTGAAAGTCGTCGTCGTCTGTACTGGTATAATCCGAGGTGTGCACCTCGTGCTCTGATGACATACTCTCGTCTGACTCCATGGGTCGGGGTCCAGTAGTGTCCGAATCTCCTGTATCTGAGGTATCCATGAGTCTGTAATACAATCACAAGTATGTACAAATATCAGTAAATCAGGTAATCACACAAGTTACCACATAATAATCACATATTCCTCCTAGTCCCACTAGCCTCCCAGCCTCCCAGACTGTCCTTCCTAGTCCCACTAGCCAACTTTTCCCAGCCTCCCAGACTGACTCCCTAGTCCCACTAGCAAACATTTCCCAGCCTCCCAGACTGACTCCCTAGTCCCACTAGCAAACATTTCCCAGCCTCCCAGACTGACTCCCTAGTCCCACTAGACAACTACCTCGATCGATTGGATCGAGCCTCGACCTCCCAGACCGAGCCTCAGCCTCCCAGACTGAGCCTAAAATAATAAAATATGCTCAACATTTGTTTATAAAAAGTTTTGGATCTGGACTTAAGTGGTATGCAGAAAAACATTTTCGTGAGAGCCCTAGTGATCATAGTCTAGACTCAAAATGAACCCTAGTTCGCTATGATCAGAGCTTTGATACCAAGCTGTCACACCCTGGCTTTGCGGAAGCGTGGTTAATTTGGTGTGACTTCTTAATACCATAGCTTAACCATAACAAGCTATATGAATTTAAAATCATGCAAAGTCATCCATTGAAAATAAAATTGTCAAACATTGTCTAAATGGGTAAACACCCAACAACCATTACTTGTCTTAAACAGTACAACTACTACCATAATGCAAACAAAATAATCATGGTTCAGGGGCCATGGCTTGTCCAGGAAAGAGCCATGAGCCTTGAACCCCGGATGACTCTGAATCTAAATGCAGCGGGAAATCCTGCTAAACCGTGCCAGATCCTTAATTCCCTGAAATACATGTAAGTTGAAAAATCAACAATAATGTTGAGCGAGTTCATGCGAAAATGAGTAAATAAACCTTTATCTTTATCAAAAACCCTGGTATGTAGCAAATAAGGAAATAAAAGAGATCACCAATGGGTTGCAAGTCCACTGATATGTGTGAAGTGCAAGTAGGGATGACTCAAACCTAGCGGATTTATGCGTCGGGCACTAAGTCACCCCGAGGTCCGTTATGCTGGACCTGAGGCTGGGCTCGCTACACCCAGATAGATCTACCGCTCCTGTCCCTCGGTCCTCAACGAGGATTAATGGCCTCAAGTTTCTGCCTACCCACTCACATGATCTAAGTAATAACCCTCCTTATGCTAATCATACCATGTATAACATATCCATAATCATTGTAACATGTATTTCACCCCCGCAGTTTATAAAACTGAAAACAGTTAAGAGAAAAGGGGGACATGAACTCACAGTGAGCGCGTCACAAAATCAAGCAATCCAATATCCAAGTGCTGTGCAACGACCTACATGTGCTAATTCTATTAGACGGATGGCCGTGCTTTAGCTTCATAGTTTACATCATTGGAAACAGTTAGGCAACCGTTCCGTGTATATATTTGATACGCATTCTCCTTCCCAAGGATGGGGGATTTAAATACATGTGTATTATCATTTTATTAAGTCCCACTTAATATATTTTATTTCTTATTCCAAAATATATTTATTTTTCTCAAAAATAATATATTTCCTTTTTCTCATAATATTTCCCCAAAATAATATATTGACAATATACGTGCTTATGAACACTTCCGAATAAAGCGTAAGTTACGTTTTGGTGATTAGGTGGTAATAGAAATTACCGTTGTAACTTATATGTTTGCCGTGAAGGCGTTTGTATTATTTCGGGCTTGACAAGGTTAGTAAATATTATTTTTACTCTAAAAATAATATTTATACATTTTCACAAAATAATCATAAACAGTGAGGTGACAAAATATATTTACCGAATAAATATTTATCACTTTTAGTTTTGTGAAAATCCCACCTCCGATTATTTATAAATAAAGTTGTGGCGAAAATATATTTTTGAAAACATGTCAAAGTAGTCTAACACTTGTTAAATAATTCTAAGTGTTAGATTTTTAGAAAATTTCGCCAGAGTTTCCCCTGTAACTGGAGGTGGCCACGCTTTCAAGCGTATCATTTTCTTTTACAAATCATCTCAACAATTTATCAAATCAACCAAATCAATTTTCAACACATCAAATAGAAGACTAGAATGTAAAACCGCGTTGTTTCATGAACTTGTAGTTTTTACAAAAACTACGGTGTAGATCTCGTTATTTTAGTGGATCTATATATAGCATAACTTAATCTTGCAAAAACCTCGTTTTTAGAACAACTTACTTCTTACAACTTCCCGACAATTTTTGTAAACATTGTTATTTTGTCGGATCTTTTATTCTACAAGTGTTTCTATACTTGTAGTTTATAGAAATCGTATTTGTTAACACTTTATCCATTTTTATTAAAACATGATTTTCTCGACACCCGGTCCTACGAATATACCACTTGTACATACGTAGATCGGCTTGTTTTAAATACTATTTTTCATGTTAAAACATTTTTACACAAGTTCATGTTTCCCGTGTGGTGGAGTTTCACCTTTTAACCCTTGTACACAAGAAACAAGTGTATGTCAAGATACGCGATCCGAACAAAGTCGGGTTAAACGATGATGAGAGCCACCACATCGTAGATCAGGCCATATTAATCAACATATTCAAGTACTACGACATTTACACGCGTTTTGAGCTTTTAACCAACGATATTTACGTTTTAGCAAACTTTAAAGTTCCATCAAGCGGGTTACCGACATTCAACCGACAAATATCTTTTTAACCACTTTAGACATGACCAAAAATGAGTTTTAAACGTTATACCTCTAGCTCGGGGCTAGGGAAGAAACTAGTCGAAAACTGCGTGGATAATAGCAAACGGTAGAGGTCCTCCGCGTTCCGTTTGTTCCGAGCTCCGTTGTACGTAACCACCGACACTTGTATACCCTTGGAATGTCAAGACTTGAACCGAAAAACGGATGTGGGGGTGGTGGTGATCTCGGCCGAGAGGAGGGAGAGGGAGAGGGAGAGAGAGTGAAGGTGAGGTGTGTGTGTTTGTGTGTGTGAGAGGTGATGTTATTTATAGAGAAAGTTGTCTCGATCCTCGTGCACTCCAATTAAATATTCAAAAGCGTACTCTCCTTGGCCCCACTAGTTGGCCGATTCCATTGAGTTGTAATGGTGCTCGGTTCGTTTCCAATTGTTCAGTTACGGTTCAGTTTGGTTAAGTGCGTTAACTTTAAGGTCTAACCCCGTTAGTTGTTTCAGTGCATCAAAAGCGGGTGTTAGGGTAATCAGGGACCCTAACTGGCTCAGAAAAGTACTAATATTAATTTTGGCAATATTTTTATGTTCCGGGTATTGTCCGGTTGTTCGGTCGGATAGTAATCCGTTAAAGTGCTTAAGATATCCGTTAAGCGTCATAAATAATATCTTTAGCGACACAATTTATTCTGCAAAGTGTCGGGAATAATTCCTCATATTTTGGCACTTTATTACTTAGCTAGAAGCTAGTGTGTTGATAAAAGTGCTGTGTTTTGTGCTTAAAGTTCGTTTTAGGCACATCCAAATCTCTATATCTTATCCCTAGAGACGTAATCATACAACCCTTGTATCCCTACACACACTATGGGTGTAGTAAAATAATTCTGGCTCATTCAGGCCTTTAGAGGCAGCGTTTGCCTGATGCTGGCTATACCAGCAAGTTCACTGTGTATCCGTTTAGTGCTACTGTGCTTTTGTGCATCATGTTTGTCACTAAGGTTCAGTAAATAAGTAATGTAGTGACAGGAAAATCATAGTATGATGCAGACATGTATAAGTATCAACAATCAAGTAGCAGAAATCTCAGTCAAGCACAGTAATTAGGCAACAATTAATAATTAATTAAGTCGTACGGATACCTGGTTTTGTGAGGGTTGTCACAAACATGGCCTTGATTGTCAAGAACTCTTACTATCAATCTTGGATCCCGAGACGACTCACACACTCTATGATGGACAATGGATGATGGTGGTGGATGATGGTGTTATGGTGGTGGTGGGTGGTGGATGAAGTGTGAGAGAGGTGGTGTGCCAAGGGATGAGTTGAAATGAAACCAAGCACTCCTATTTATAGGCTGAACAGAAGGCTGGGCACGGCCCCGTGTCCGCTGGACACGCCCCCGTGCCCGTCTGACATTCTCTCTCTTCATTAATTGTAATTCGCAATTACAATTAATGCGCCTGCTGTACTTTCGCCACGCCCCCGTGCTCACTGGACACGGCCCCGTGGTGGGCAATAGAAGCTTCTACAGGTTTGTCTTTTCTGTTGCTTCTTGGGCACGGCCCCGTGCTGGCTGAGCACGGGGCGTGTTCAGTCTTCTGTTTTCTCTTCTTTGCTTGGGAGGATGCCGTTGAGGGTTCGGGCAATCCACTTTTGTTCCTTTTCTTGTATTTATGTTAGAATTAGCTGTCTTTTTGCTTCTTTTGTGAATTTGAGCTCATTTCATCCTGAAAATACAAAAGGAAGACAAAAACACTCTTTTTCCAACATTAGTACTCAAAAAGGGTTAGTTATATGCCTTATTTGATGTAATTTATATGTTGCATTTTACACACATCAGTACTCCAAATGAATATTGTGGACAGTGTCGGCTCAAGTGTAGAAAGAACCCAAGCTAGGGCTTGGGGCCTCCCAAAAAATAGGGTCTCATTTAAAAAAAGATATGAATTAATTAAATTTCAAAAATATAGCTTACCATCTATCCTAGGCTTTGATAATTTAATTATTGAAAGCGGAAAATTAGGCTCTAGCCAATAACATGGGTGCTATTTTTAGGGAACTAAAACTACACATTCGCTTACCGCGCGACATTATTGGGCTTCGTAAGATTAAATGGCTCAAATTGATTGCTATAGTTCTGCTTCATGATTGCTTCAATCGATTAAACAACATAGTGTTCACAATTATTTTCTTACTCTAGTGCGGCACTTAGAATACTTCTAAGTTAAGCCTTGTGGTTGGGTTTGGTTATGTATCACAACGGAAGTCTTAGTTTATGTGAACAAGAACTAGTTTTGTAGTGCAATACTACAAGAAAGATGGTGTTTTGATTACTTGAACAAGGTTACAAGTACAAAGTGTTTACAAGAAATTGGGTGCCTCAAATGAGACCCCTTAACACCTATTTATACTAGTTCGATCAGATCTAGAATGATCCTAATCTAGAGATTTCCATACAAGATATTTCATGATAGATTCTTGAGTATTCTTGCTCAGTACTTGGGGCACATTCTTGGCTAATCTAGAGTGTTCCTTGGTTGCACTTATAATCCGCCTTTTCTAGAGGGTTTCTTGATAATATCTTGATATTTACTTAATGATTCAAGGATATGATCTAGATCCTTCTTGGCTGGAGCTTTTGTGGTTGAATTTTCCAGCCATTTCTAGAGTGTTTCGCAACTTTGTAGCTTAATCTTTGAGACCAGAATTTTGTAGCGTTCTCTGGAATGTTCCGGCAGCCTTTAACGTGCTTTGAGTAGCCTGGAAGTTTCCGGAAACAAGGCGAAGCGAACTAATTTTTAGGCAGGTCGTGACAATAGGCTATAATATCATTGCTACAATTCTGCTTCATTGATCGAACCTGTTCCTTCAATCAATTAAAAATTATGTTCGTAATGGGTATTTTGCTTCTTCCTTTTTGGCTTCGGTTGATTAACAAGCTAGTAACACTTAACAGTTTGATTCATCAATCATATCATATTATTGATTGTTTAATTTTTTGTTGCTTAATTTGATTAAACCTATTTTTTATTGCTTGTCTGTATAATTTGATTGCTTTAAGTTAATTTGTAAATGATGGGATGAAGACCTATATAAATTTTAGGGAGAAGTTGTGTGAAGTTATAAAAAAGGTATGTATAATTCTCTATAATAACCAATATATATTATATAAAGAAATTATATATGTGTGCCTAGATAGTGTTGCACTATAAGCTTATTAGTTTGATTTGCATCTTAATGTTGTCATTCTAACATATATACACTATACTAAGTGAATATAAACACACACAAAACATCTAAGTTAAATTATGAAGAGGGTCCCCAAGTTTAAAGTTCGCTTTAGGCCTCCAAAACTGTTATATAATGAAATTATATATGTGTGCCTAGATAGTGTTATACTATAAGCTTATAAGTTTGATTTGCGTCTTTATGTTGTCATTCTAACATATATACACTATACGAAGTTAATATAAACACACACAAAACATCTAAGTTAAACTATGAAAAGGGCCCCAAGGTTAAAGTTCGCTTTAGGCCTCCAAAATCGTTGAGCCGGCCCTGATTGTGGACTTTGTCATTAAGTTTCATTTGGTCAACATAAGACTTCCCCACCCCATTATGCTTCAGCCACACATTCCCTTCATTTGGACTAGTACCACCTGCAGGTTAACGGTTTAGTTGTACCATCTGGGACAACAGCTACACCTGCATGACACTGGTTTTCTTACATTTTAGGAACTCTTTAATGGATCGGGTCTGAGAATTCTTTGTGATGCATATTTCATTAAGTGGCGGGCTGATGTAGAAGATTCTACGGGTTTGTGCAAAGTTGTTGGGGTTTCTAAGAATGTCAATCTATGCACCAGATGGTATTTATTTTTTCTGCTCCATAGTGTTTGTTTGTTTTTTTTTTTTTTTTTTTGCAGTATACTACATAGAAAACATTAACATTTTCTACAATGACTTAGGTGTGTTCGTCTTGAATAGGGCTCTAAATTCGGTTCCGCCTAAAAAAAAAAGAAGACTTCTAATAAGACTGGTGTCATGATTTCAGACACAATCCAGTGTGTCTGCAATCATCCCAAGAATATTCAACAAGTTTCCACTTGTATAGATGAAACCCTAAAGGAAAAGGAATTGGGACCGTTTATGTTTGCAAGTCTTGATAGAGACTTTTACAGGAAGATGCAAGTGGAAATTTGTAATCTTTATTAATTTTAATGAATAACTATTTATTTCTTTTGAAGTCAAATTTTTAATAAAGACCCATTATTTCTTTTGAAGAAACATGTCGTTCTATTGTTAATTGTAGATCATGGAGAAGTTATCGTTCTACAATGGAAGAAGAAAAACCAGAGTAAAACATGTTTCCAGTGTTTTCAGATTTAACCCTATTAATTTTTATTTTAGGATAGCTTCCGGTTCTTACGTCCGGTCCACCGGTCGGACCATTGAACCAGTAAGGAGACAGGTTCGACGTCCGGTCCGGTTCTAAAAACATTGCATGTTTCCCTTATAAGTTCATTTGATCATTGATGAATTTGGTAATTGTTTTAAAACATCTTTGTCATACAATTTTTAACATCCCTAATGTTATTTGCAGGCAATGATATTGGAATTGGAAGGTATCTCTAACAACTGTTGACAATGATAGGTATGATAGTTACGGATTTAACACATAAGTATTGCTTAATACATAAAGTGTAAATTCTATATGTTGTATGTAACTTGAATAGACATATTTAAAAAGTATGATAATTTAGATTCAAAACAAAAAAGATTGCTTAAAATATTACTTAAATAGACATATTTACTTTTACTTTTATTTACCTTTTATTTCTTCCATTACTTTTATATATTAAATTTCAAATGTTATTTAAGACTTGGAAATTTAAAATGTTATCTTTGATAAATAGGTTTTATTTATATATTAATTAATTTCCACTTGTATAAGCATATAATAAAATAAAAGGAAAATGGTATCTTTATATTTCAGAAAAATTATTAAATTTTATCTTTCATAAATAAGTTTTAGTGATATATTGTTCTACCTTATCTATCATAATTCTGTTGATTTGACCTCTACCATTTTCTTGGTAATGTTTTACCAATCTATGCCAAACAATTTTAAACATCCTAGTTTTTGCATGCAATGATGTTGGAAAGTGTCTACATTTTCAAAGATATTAACAGATAAGGCAAGTGCATGTATGATACATTAGTAAAATATGAAACTGCGGCTATGATACTTATGGATTTAAAACCTGAATATTGCTTGATTGCTTGATACATATCAAATAACACTATTGTTTGGATTTAAAACATAAAAGGCTAAATTCGATGTACTATATATGGATATGTTGCTTGTTACTTAATTATACATGCTTAAAAAGCAAAGATTGATCATGGGTATGATAATTTGAAGATTGCTAATTATATCGATGTTTTATAAAATCGGTTTTTTTTTTATTTTTACCGGATTGGGCTAAAAAATTAACTAATTAACTCTAAAATTCCATAAATTATAATTTCCAACTCAAAAAGTAATCCAAAGTGTATGATTACATATTAGAAAACAATCCAATAGTATACAATTTTCCAACAAAGCTTTTCTAAATGAAAGTACACAATATGTTTAAATCATGCGAATATTGAATGCATCAAGATCGCGAAAGTTCGCAATCGCTTAAAAGATGAAATTCACTATTTTTAAAAAAAGTATCATTGTATGTGTAGTCAAGGAAAACAAACCACGTTAACTTTTTTTATTATGTTGTCATGCTTTTCAAACATATTAAAACCCACACATTATAAATCACGTTGTAAAAAAAACCCAAAATTTACCTTTGGTCGCTACTTGTTTACGGTTCAAACCGGCGGTGTTTCTTGCTCGCTTTTTACAGTGGTTTAAAGTTTTACTGTGGTGTTTCGTATCGGCTAAGCATCCGTAAACCTGTACAACCGGCTGCGAACCGGTTTTTAAAACATTGCTTCTACTTCGGATTCAAAACATAAAGATTTCTTAAAATACAGACAAAATGGTAAATATGAAATTACACAATGCTTATCATATTTATTTATATTTTTTTATTTTTAATTATTATTGTTAAAAACAACAAAGCCCCATGTTTATAACCTAGAATAAAACATTGTTAACATTTTAAATTTAAGCATATACAAGTAGAAATAGAAATAAAAAGTAAATGTTAATATCCACGTCATTCTGATTCTCCCGGATCTCTTATCTCATGGGGTGTGGCTCACAATTTAAGTAATAGTAAAATATTTTTGAAAAAGTTAGAATACTATGTGATGATTGACGGGTAGTTCGTATGACGACCCTTGAGTGTTATAAATGATAATTTAACCCTGCATTTATCCATGTAATTGTCTAGAATTAGGTAACTACGGTTGTTTGTATTTTAGGTATAAATGGAGCTTAAAATGGAAGGAATTTGGAGCATCAATGAAAATAATTTATTAGAATTGAAGAATTAAGAAGATGACATGATAGAGGATGAAATTACAAGAACGTGGCTGAAAACGGCAACGAAAACGGCGTTGAAACGAAAAAGTTATGCTGAAAACAAAATTTCATGCTGAAGCCCACCGTAGCCAACGGTGGAGGGCGTAGCTTAAGGTGGACCCTGACAAAAATTGTCACCATATGACAGTTTAAACCCACCATAGGCCATTCCAAGCCACCGTAAGCTACGGTGGCCACCGTAGCTTACGGCAGTGAGCTACGTAAATGTGTAACTTCCACCTTTTAATTCGGATTTATTGTGCCCTTTCACTACCAATCATTCCCATTCGGTTACATAGGGTTCTAGAGACGATTTTGGGTGTTCTTTGGTGCTTGAAGACAATTCTAATCATTGGTTTTATGTTTTTAATTGCTATGAACATTGAAACTTGTGTGATGATGATTCAAGTCATGAGTGGCTAAACTATTTGTGATCATCCTGTGTAACACCTCGAATTTTTGTGTCCAATGATGTGTTAACACGTGTCATTTGTTTACACGTGGCATCTATAATAAATAAAGGACTAATTTTGACAAACCTTGAAAGTATATAAATTCGAGGGTTATAAATGTCAACAAGGGTAAATATACTGTAAAGTATCCCTAAATAATGCTTAAACCTTCAAACGAATAAATTATAGATCGTACAAAAATAAAACGCGGAAGAAAGTGAGAGATTACAAACTACAGGGGTTAACTGTGTCAACATGTTTAATAATACCTCTGAGTGACCCTTTAACGTTCCCAAGACTTTGTAACGGTATTATACCCTCACTAAAATAATATATATGAATTTCGCGAAGTTTCGATATGAAACGAGAAAGTTACGATCGAATTCGTAGAAGAAGGGTTAAAAGCGTCAACAGTGAAAGTTAAGGCTTTCCAATATAATTAATAAATAAACCGGGGACTTAATAATGCGGGTAATTAACACGAGGCCCCTATCGGTAAATAACCGAGGGCCAAACCGCAAAGTTACCCCTTCAAACCCGAAAGGTCAGGTGAATCATTACGAAAGATTTCGTTATTAATGGCCAGATTCTGTAATTATTACAAAAAGATTTAAAAATCCTGAAATCTTAACCTTAGGCGACCCGCGTGAAGGTTAGGGATTAGTTGAGGCGGGCCGCGAGCCTCCTCACTAATTCGCCTGATTTCTTAACCTTTAGGCGACCCGCATTAAAATGCATGGGAACTCCCATGCGGGCCGCGTAAAGTGCCCAGATGCAGAATGGTTGTAACTACTTGGCTTTTGGAGCTTTTGAATGATCAAACACCAATGTATGAGGCATGGGCACCCTACACTTGACCCATAACTTCAGGGGACACCTACCCATCACCCTTGACCTGTTGTAGTGCTTGTAATGATCATGCTTGCTTGACATTGGCTATAAATAGCCAAGTTTGGCACATAACATTCACACAAATCAAACAACACCTCTCTGATCATTCTAAGTGCTCCCAAGCATTCTCTTCTGCTCTATAATCAAGAAGCAACTTCTGTAAGTCGTTCATAACCATTTTGGTTTCACATTTCCATAGTTATAGCTCATAAATGCGACCGTCGTAACTAACGGTTGTCATTACAATAACTCGCAAATGATTCAGTCTTATGACGAATCAAAAATGGTTATGAGTTGGTATTTATGTGGGTATTAAACCTCTAAAATGGTTCCCCCTGATCACCACTCTAACTATGTCAATTATCGAGTCAAACGTGCGGTTAAAAAGTCAACAGAAAGCTATTTTAGCGATTTATGCATAATCTGTAATGTATATGTTATGGAACCTGTTTTGACAATCATAAAATATGATAATAAGTATATAAACTTGTTTGCGCTCGTTTGAATCGATCATTTACTATATTGAACCGGTTCGGAGCCGAAAGTCGCATAAGTTTGACTTTTGCTTTGACTTCAGTTCTGACCCGTTTTAGTGAGGTATAAATATACCTTAGGACTCTCTTAGGACCAGGTCACATGTTGGTATAAGCCTCTGTGGTCGGTTCACGAGTTATCTGAGTCTTTTACATATTTCCGTCATTCGCCTAAAAGTTGACCGTAACGGCCTTTTAAAATTAAAACGAGTATTTCGGACACGTGAACGGACCAAAACCTTGCTTGTTAAATTATAAGCATGTCCTTAAAGTTTCACGTCAATCCGAGGCCTAGAATGAGAGTTATGCTAAAAGGCGCACTTTAAGAAAGTTTTGTAATTAACGGCGCAATTAGCATAACACCCATCTAACCCAAGTTTTCGTCGCCAAAACTTTTACCCACTGTGGTAAAATAATATTTTGGGAATTTTAAAGATTTTAATAATTTTTACCTTGCTCATAACCTGCGGTTATGGCTACGATTCGGTAAATACCGAATATGTCCTTTTTGGCCAAAACGAGAGTTCTACAAGGTCTTTTGACCCGATTCCAATTGCCACTGGTTTTAAATAATGAATAAAGTATTTTAAGCTTTATAAGCTGTTCGGGAAACTCAGATTCCCTGTAGAACTCGAAAATCCCTTTTAAAGTCTTTAAAATGACCGAAAAGCCCCTACGGGGCATAATGCTAACTTAAACTCGTTACGGGCGTCACGGAAGGTATCCTACTGATACCACAACCCATTTAAGGCATATTGACTTAGGAAATAAGCGTACGGCTCTCATGGTTAACTGTTTCGCCTATTGCGCGCACGGTTCGGCCTATGAAACTAGTTTTCATACATTAGCCGATACGGGTCAAATTATGTTATTTGAACCCCCCAAAATCCAGAGTATGAACTATAAACCCATATAAAACAAGTCACTGAACTTGTTGGGTCCAAATCATACTCCATTCTCGGTTTTCGCCTTTCCGTGCGAATTAACCATATCTATATATCGGAATCAACCGGTTTAAGCTACGGCTAATACAAGGACCGTTAGGATTCTAAGAGGTTAATTAAAACCTTCGTTCCAGATTAGGAGCCCCAGTAAAAGCTATCGGTGACTTGATCTAAATTAAGGATTAATACTTGCAAAGGTAAATACTTTTGACTTATTTCCCCTATATGGGCTTGGGTTACGGTATACTAATACCGCTTGATTGAGCATTATATACTTCCATCGCTTAGGTGGTTAATTGATTAAATATGATCGGCTCATTTAAACAGTTTTGTTGCTTATAAGCCTTTGGGGGGTTTAATGACCGTTGTCGCGGATATCCTCGGCATCATTTTACGAAATGGCCACGACCATCGACATCCCGGTGTAGGCGTACACTCGGTATAAAGTGTCGACATTAAAACTAAAAGACGTAGCTGTTGGTTTCTGTACTACGGTTTTACGCAAACGTGGTGTGTCTATAAATCTTTAACCCGGCACGACCCGGGCTACTGAACGCATAAAAGAACATGTAAAACGTTCACAAGATCATTATGAATTTTCCCAAGTTATAAAAGAGTTTGTGCCTTGTGCATTCAAATCAATTTTAATAAACATTTTCAAATGTGTCAGTTGAACGTATTTACCAGTGTAAACTGACGTATTTTCCCAAAAAGATTAAGTGCAGGTACCTAAACGTAATTGGCTGGTATTAGCTCCCTAGCGTCGGGATAAGCCT
The DNA here is from genome assembly GCF_002127325.2 of Helianthus annuus. Classification (NCBI taxonomy): domain Eukaryota; kingdom Viridiplantae; phylum Streptophyta; class Magnoliopsida; order Asterales; family Asteraceae; genus Helianthus; species Helianthus annuus. Next base: position 159,201,864 of record NC_035446.2, on the reverse strand, counting down.
CGCAAGCTTGATTGCAGTATCTAATGGAACAATACTTTATCTGTATTTACGATCCACTGTGGATATTCAACTTCTGTAATACATTCTGATATCACAATCAGAGGTTGAAATTATATATTTAAATTATGCTTCCACTGTGCATTATATAATTGTGTGGTTTGACTATATTGTTGCCAACATCGTCACGGAAATCCCCCACCGGGCCCACCGGTGAGACACGTGGAAATCGGGGTGTGACAGGTTGGTATCAGAGCCAACATTGAGTGAATTAAACACTATCCTAATGTGTTTAATCTCAGTGACACAATTGCACATACTTGAGTCTAGACAATAACTTAGGACAAATTCGGATTTTTACTCCTTTTTGTCTTTATTTTCGATTTGATTTTTAATAAGTTTTGGAGCAGGAAAAATGCCACCTGTTATATTCCGAGGAAGAGGAAGGGGACGAAGAGGCCGAGGAGAAATCGTGACACATCACGATCAAGAAGCTGGACCATCTGGTACAAGACATCCTTCGATGACACGAAGCGAAGAACCACAACGACGAAGAGATCTTTACGAACCCGCGAGGCATTCCACTTCGCACAGCTCGACGCCATCCTACCGGCACTCCTTTGGGCCAGATTCAGAAAATAATCCCAACAACCCACAACCTTCCTTCATACCTCTACAACGTTCGGTTTCGCACCGGAATTATGACGACCCTACTCCATACTACGTAGCTCAGTTTAATCCGGCTGACTACATACAGGAACCTTCAGGTTTTGTTCCACTAGGGCCACAAGACCATTTTTCTGAAGATCCCATGGAGGAAGATGAGGATCCAACTGAACCAGCTCGTGGTACGCCCACGCATCCGATAGAAGTATCTGATGGATCTTCATATCATGGTCCACAATATCAAGGCCCAGACAGCTTTATGGCCTTGTTTGACCGACATGAGTGGTACAACACACCATCTCATCAGACATCGCAACCGAGACATCCACAGGATCCCTCTGAGGATTCACGCTTTGAGGCAGTTACGCCACCACCTCCGCCACCGGCACAACCAGTAATACCTGATCCGCCGAGGCGTAGGAGGACCAATGCACGTATGTCTACACGAGGAGGAGGGGGTAACCACTTCAGCACTCCTCGACATTCTAGTAGTAGCCACTATCCGCCACTACAGGAAGAAGGACCTTCAAGTCCTATACAAGAAGCGAACTCCGCACCTACTGCACGAAATTCGCCACCATTCGGGTATGACCAACCCATACCTGCTTATACGGGTCCGACGGCTTACAACCCGTTCGAACCGTCACAAGCACAATACAACTACGGCTATGAGCGCGACCCATATGTGGTGTCGGCTAGATATAATGCGCGCTACCCTGACGGAGCACATGGAAACATGGGACCCCCGGACTACTCAGCTCATGGGTATCCAATACCTCCCAGACCTCCAGTTCCGCATCAAGCGCCACAACCACGATTTTCTCCTCCTGAACAGGAAGAAATACTCCATCGACTAGATCGTGTGGAGAGAGAGTTCGAGGAAGAAAAGAAAAGCCACCGAGGATTTCTCAAGGGCTTGGCGAACCTACTAAAGGGCAAAAAGAAGAAACGTGACCACTAGCCCTTAATAGTTGTACTACTGTAATTTCTACTTTAAAATAAGTCCCTGCGTGGACAACTTATCGTATTTCAGTCCCTACGTGGACTTATCTGTAGTCCTTGCATGGACACCTATCTTATATTAGTCCCTGCGTGGACTTGTCACTTATTTTAAAAACCTCTATGGAGGTATGTATTATTTGAAAGACCCGTTTAGGGCAATATGTAATTGTATTTGAAATTTCGGAATGTATGTTATGAGTTTTGTTTTAATATATATACAAAAATAAATCAAAACCATTCCTTTTATATTGATCTGCCTAATAAAGAATCTTAAGGGGGTGAAACCTAGCTTGGGGTCTTTTAAGATCAGTCAAGATGGTACGACCTAGCTGAAAAGATTCTGATTCCCTGTTAACCTCTGTACGCATGTTAACATTCATGGCAGGTGTGATTCGTTATAATCACGCACGTCATTCTTATACAATAATCCTTTGAGGATTTCAAAACCCAACTAAATGATATATAGATCGTGGGTTAAATCACCAATGAAGGTGATCAATATTATAAAGACATCCATTTAGTGATGCAATGCCTACGGGCCAGTACTATAAAGACATCCATTTAGTGATGCAATGCCTACGGGCCAGTACTATAAAGACATCCATTTAGTGATGCAATGCCTACGGGCCAGTACTATAAAGACATCCATTTAGTGATGCAATGCCTACGGGCCAGTATTATAAAAAACATCCATTAGTGATGCAGTGCCTACGGGCCAGTATTATTAAAACATCCATTAGTGATGCAGTGCCTACGGGCCAGAATTATTAAAACATCCATTAGTGATGTAGTGCCTACGGGCCAATATTATCAAAACATCCATTAGTGATGTAGTGCCTACGGGCCAACCATATTAAGACATCCATTAGAGGTGTAGTGCCTATGGGCCATAATAATTGTCTTATAAAGACAAAAGGCAGTGGTAGTCTATGACTCCCTGTCAGAAAGAGATAAAAAGAACTACGGTTCAAATCTCTATGCCTTTGATTCTATGAAATCTCGGCTAATATTATAAAACATCATCATGATTAGGCTTTATGCCGCCAATACTATTTATATAGTTGAAATAGGAGATATTCAAATCCTAATATATAATGAAATAATAAGTTAACCAAATATGGTCTTTGTACCATGGTTGACAAATTGTCATAAATGACGATTATAATAATCTCCTGAATAAAATCTTGTTATCTTCTGTAACAGATTCAAGTTACAATGGCGGATCCCAATGGAGAGAACAGCCACACGAATGAAGATGACTACGACAATGCGTCAGTACATTTGACAGGCGCACAACTGAAGGCTCTGATCAATAATGCTGT